>NC_057802.1:602194122-602323807 GCF_018294505.1 Triticum aestivum
GAGCTTTGGAGCGCGCCCGGAGCGGAGCCGCCGATGTCCCTCGTCTGCTCCTGCGACAGTACGTCCAAGAGAGCTTTGGAGCGCCAGGAGGCCATGGTTGAAGTGGTGCCGACGGAAGGAAGGGACCGGAGGAGAATAAGTGTGGGTCTTTGGCTATGGCTGGGAGCTGGGGCTCAAGTTAATATAGCGGGCGAATGGCAATGAGCCGCGGCAGACGGATGGACAACTGGCGCCGGAGTAGGTTCGTCGGGCGTGAATGCGGACGCTACTTCAGTGACTTAACTGCAGATGCGTTTGGGTTACTGACATGTGGGCCCAACGGGCATCTGGCCCGCATGTGAGTGACACACCAATTGCACCTGCAGTTAAGTCCGGTGAATGCGGCATTGACATTCTGGAGAGACGGTGACCGTTTCAGGCGGGAAGCGCGCGCTAGCGATGGAAGGGGTTTCAGTGTGCAGTGGCACTAAGATCGGTCGCTCACGATAGTACATACTCCGTACCATACTACCATAGTACCCTCTCTAGCTTAGGCTGTTTTATAGATTGTCGTTGTGATGGACGATATACATGAGCAAGGCGGTCCGAGTATGACCGTTGGTGTTGAGCCAGGTGAATACATGCTCGGCGTTCGCGTAGGCCTCCATCAAACGTCTAAACAGTAATGTCAGGCACCGCCGGGGCGCGCAGCTGATGGGCTTGCCGTTTGCGTTGCGCCATGAGCAGGACTTTGATTTATAGGGCGACGTGCATGCATTAGCATGCTTTGTCAGCATGAGCGTGAGTGTCAGACGCGAAGTATTTCATTTTCATTTGGCTGACGAGGGTGCGTTGCAGCAACGAGTCCGTGGTTTGATTCCCCACATACGCATAATTTTGGTTTTTACAGTATTTCTTTCTCCATTGACAGGTAGGCCCGCGTAGATAGATAAAGAACACGAGCTGATGAGGCGCATGCGGACTGTTTGACTGGTCAACCAGACAAATACGGAGCTATACGCTGAGCCAGTGTCCGTATAATCACCATATCTCGTATACAATGATCAAAGTGAGCTATCAAGACAAGTTCGATGACCGCCAATGCATTTTACTCGGTAATAAATGACCAGGATTGAAGGGGAATCCAAATTTGCTTCGTCTTCTGTCCTTGAGCTCTTGAAAAACCAATGCACTATACGGTTGTCGGCCACTCCACCACAGAGCTCTCACCAAGCGTCGTTCATGCCACCGCGCCGCACACTAACCGGTAAGGCAGCGATGGCATCCCGCCGCACCGAGTTCCTCGCCGCCCACGACCGCACACAAAATGGTAGGGAAGCGATGGCATCCCGCCGTGTCGAGTTCATCGCCGCTCGCGACCTCACAACTATGTGGGAGGAATTTGAAGATGCCAAGGCCGAATGGGCGGTAGAGCAAGAGGCAGCCAAAGCCGCACAGAGGGAGCGGAAAAGTCAGAAAGCACTCAAGAAAAGAGAGGCCCGCCGCCGCAAGAAAGAAAAGGACGCACGCGCTGCTGCGGAGAGGTCGGCGGAGATCCAAGCATGGTGGGGTGTCGCTGACAAATCCGGGAAGGAGAACGACGGCGTCTCGCCAGCATGTGAGAAGTAGTAGTACTAGTAGTTAGTGTGTGTGTCTGTGTCTGAGTACGAGCATGTACCAATACTACTAGTTACTACTGTAGTTTTTAGAGCAAATTACCAGTACATTAGCCTAGACTAAATGGAAAAATTCCTATCCTAAGCATCAAATGGCATCTCTTTCTCTATAGGAATTGAGATGCATGTCATCTCACTTCCTATGATTTTCATATTCCTATCCTATGAACGAAAGGAGGCCTCTGTTGGAGTAACTACTGTAGCTAGCAGTACTGCTGGTACAGTAGTTTTCTTCATGAAGCGGAATTCAACAAAGTCATGATGGTTCCTTCGTCCGAGCAACTTCAAAGTGGGAAGTGGGCCTGTGATTTGACGGCTCATTAGTCATTGTTACTGCGGCGCGACGACCTGGGTGACTCTCCCTTGGAGTTCTGCGTGCATGGCAAGTGGACCAGGATGGTCGACGTCCCACATGTTGGCGAACAGAAATATTCTTTCCGATATCGAGGAGCAAGGAAACCGCGTGGTATGGTATCACTTCTGATTGGTTCGCAAAAAAATAGTATCACTGCCGATTTATAATTATTTTTTATTTCTGATGAATGCTAGCGTTTCAACTCTTACGACGAAGGGTGCCAAACACGGCACGTGCTGGATGTCCCACACGTCAGCGAAAGGAGTGGGACATGAACAGCGTGGTAGAGCCCAGCGTAAAAAAACAGCGTGGTAGAGCATCTCCACTTCTTCACTTCTGGGTCAGAGACCACACGTAGTAGTACTTAGTGGTATGAACGATACAAAGTGCGACCTAGAGAGAAAGACACGTCTAGTTGGAAGGTCTCGGGGCATACACGTAAACAAATATAAAAGTTAATATGTGCCTCCAACTAATATAGTAGTAGTAGAGTACTTAGGCACGTACTCCATAACATCACCGTGCATTGCACGTACAACATTTAGTGGTAGTACGTAGTAAGAGAGAAATGCCGCCCAAGAGTTCCCTTCTCGACCTACTTTTGGGTGTTTGGTAGAGTGTATGGAGGGTGCATGAGTCCACACTAGTTTAGCACAAATACACTAGAAGCATGCATGAAGAGAGCATGCATGAAGAGGGGTGTTGAGTTGAGCATGCATGAAGAGGGAACAACTATGATGAGACGAGAACGCAACCAAACACACCCTAGATGCCACGCATGTTCATACCATTTGTGCCTTTCTACTTCACTTACTGCGCTACATTACTCAGGTTCGCACGTCCACTCCTGGGTACATGTCCGTCTCGTAGTTCCAGTCCCACGTGTTCTTCATATAGATGGAACGATCCTTGCATAACACGTGCACCTTGATGCTAGATGTCTCGCATGTTGGCAAAAGGATGAACAAAGCTCACATAAAAAAAATAGAGTGGAAGAACATAGATTCCGGACAACCGAGAAGGAGCAAGGAACCTCGTGGTGGGGCGTCTGCACTCATAATATTTAATATTATTCAGCGATATAAAATTAACCAATCATCTCCACAGTGGACTGGAAGAGTACGAAACACGGCAGCCCAGTGTAGTTCCATCATACTAGTACATGGCTAACCCATGCTATCACCATGTTTCTTGGCTTCCGTGCGACACCTATCTCTAGTAATCCAGCAGCCTGTATCGCTTCTCCCTCCTTGTCTCTATCAAAGTGCGGCGGGCTAGCGTTTCTGCCGTCTATTGAGGTCGGTTAACTATCACATGTTAGCGACATGCCAAGAGCATTCTAAAAAATTCCTTTCACGTTCCCTTTTCAAAAAGAAAAAAAATCCTTTCACGTACGAATTTTCCTGTATGCTTTGAGCAACTTGCATGTCCTATACTGCTCCTGTTTGATACTCTAACTTAGCTAGAGGTTAGACTAACTCATGACTAACCCTGAACTAACTGTAGCCAAAGAGGTGTTTGGGTGACAGGGTTAGATTGACAATAAATTCACTTCATGGAGAGAGAAAAGTGATTTTTCAGTGGTCCCAATGAGAACTATCTCTAGTTAGCACCTCTTGGGTGGGATAGTTTTTTTTGGTGGGTTCGGTGCAACTTGCTCCAATTTAAACCCTCATGCTTGGATACTTTAGGTCTATTTGAGCCCCAACTAGCTCAAACTGACTCTAACCCATGGATCCAAACAGGGCCTATGGCCAGTCTCGACGCGGAGCAGTCGCGTGCACCAGGAAGCGACGCTCTCTCGGCCGTCGCGCCACTTCAAAGCCGGCGCCAGTGAGAGGTCGCCTTCGCTCTGGCCGGGCATTAATGCGGCACTGACGCTCCAGGGTGACGCTGACCGTTTCATGCGGGAAGCGCGCGCTGGCAAGGGAGTATAGGTTTTGAACCGTTTTAGGTGTAGTACTGGTAGTTTGCAAAACTACTCAATTATTGCACTCAGTTTCCTAAGAAATTGTGGTAAAAAACGTTACTCCACAGCCCGCTTCCCTTCTCCTTCCTCTTCCACCGCCCGCGCATGTCCGCGGGAAGCGACCGGTCAACCCTTATATAGGAGTGCTAGCACAAAAAGATGCATGCATGATCACTAAAATTTCCATATTAAAGCGCCGCTCCGGCGGGAGTATGGCGTATGTTGTTACCTTCGGCCGGCCCATGGCTACCGGGCGACGGCGACCAGAGAAGAGGCGGCTGGAGGGGAATGAATGCAGCTACTATTTGGGTTCGCCTTCCGGCTTAAATAAATGTGCAGCATCACGTGTACCCGCGGGTGCACAAATTGTAACATACGTGTCTGCTTAAGTGGGCGTCACGTAACTGGTGTGTGTGTGAGAGAGATTCTGAGAGACAGAGTGCGTGTGTGCGACTCTACTCTTCGGACATGTACTCAACCTTTTGCATCGGGATATAAGTATAATGGTATTTACTTTAGCTAGTGATTTACGTGGCCATGTTAACGTGGTTGTGTCAAAAAAATGTCACTTCCTGCTCGTGATTTGCGTTATATAATTACAAGCAAGATTCTCGTGCATTGCACGGAACATCAATATGCATTTTTTTACAGAACACCTGTTGTGATTGACCCATGCAGGAGTAATCCCATGTGTAAAAACTAATGATATCTCGAGAATTTTATCGGAAAACTGGTATCTCGAGAATGTCATCGAAAAAATGAAAGATGAGAGATAAGGCGAGGAGGAGTGGAGCGTGGTGGTGACTGGTGGTCGGAATGGGCGGAGGCATGGGGATGGACGGCGCCGGCAGGCGGCAGCGGCCACCATGCATGCTAGATTGTTCCAGAGACTTATTCCTTTTTTAATTGCTGAGCAATGAGGTTGCGGGAGATAATGATGTGGAGAGAGGTGCGGGTATCTTTTGTAAAATTATCATAGTTTGCTTTCTATCCTCAGATATAGATCATACGGTCTGTATTACAAGATGGCAGGCACACCATCACCGCCAACTCGTTTTTTTATAAGGGTACAGATGATAAGTTTGCTGACTACTAAAGTAAAGTGGAATTTGTCCATGTTATGCAAGTAAATAAAGGTGATTGTTTATCATACGGGTAAGGTTGGATGAAGGGTGGTAGGAACAAATGCTCCGCCTAGAGCATGTGTGTGTGAGATGGAGTCTTAGTGTGTGTGTGGGGTGTGTGTGTGTGAGAGAGAGAGAGAGGAGAGAGAGAGATGGAGTCTTAGTTTGTGTGTGTGTGTGAGAGAGAGAGAGATGGAGTCTTAGTGTGTGTGGGGGGGTGTGCGTGCGTGCGTGTGTGTGTGTGTTTGTGTGTGTGTGTGAGAGAGAGAGATGGAGTCTTAGTGTGTGTGTGGGGGGGTGCGTGCGTGTGTGTGTGTGCGTGTGTGTGTGTGTGTCGCGGGGTCCTCTGTGGCGGATGTAATTTAAGTGTGCATGGCTTCATCATAGAGAGGTGATGTGTATGGCAGAGGCCACCAACGATGGGGTGCGAGAGAGAAAATGCCCGTAGAGAGGGAAGAGAAGGTGTGTGCGCGTGAGAGGAGTCGACATCGAGAGAACGTGTTTGTTCGAGAGACACCGAGGAAGACTACTATATATCGATGGTGCATGTAGGCGGGAATTAAACAAAGGGATGGTCTTATTGGTTTCGGGGATATAGGGGAAGAGTGAGAGGCGGGGGGGGGTAGCTAGAAGGAGATTGTTAAGTGTGAGTGTGTGTTTTACCCATCCAGGCGGAAGTTATGTGCACAAAAGAGGAGAACGATTCGATGTGGCGTTAGGATTGAGGGTAATTAACTACGTATGGAGACATAGAGACCTTGAACGTGCATGTGTGAGAGGTATACATGTATACGTGGGATGTGTGTGTGTGCGCGCGCGCATGATCGAGATAAAAGAAAGAAGACATAAGTCATAAGATCAACGACATGGGAGAGACGGATCGGTATGACAATATGCATGCATGTGAGAATGCAGGGAAGAAGGCCCGACAATTGAGCATGTGTTTTTGTCTTTAAGAGATAGTGGCGTGGGCTGGAGCATGCATCTATGGCGAGCAGAGGGAGTGAGGCGCAACGATTGTGCAAAAGAGACCAACCTATAAATGCATATGTATGGAGAGACATATATAGTGTGGGTGATAGGAAGCAAGACTCCGTGCGAGAAAGAAATGTTGACGGAGAAACTACAGATAGATACAGAGATGGAGATGCTAGCTAGAGGGACATCCGCTAGTTTGGGTGTTGGAGATGACCGTCGGGTGGTTCAAAGGGTGAAGTTATATATGTGTGTGAGAGGGCACTTGACTGCATGTAGAGAGAAACATATGTAGTGTGCGTGATAGGAATCAAGAGTGAGGGCGAGAAAGAAGGTTGATGGAGAAACAGATAAATAGAAAGATAAAGATGCTAGCTAGTGTGCGTTAGAGATAGGAGTCGAGTGGATCAGAAGGCTGGGTTATGTGTGTGGGTGTGAGAGAGATAGAGAGAGGGTGCATGTGAGTCACATACAAACAGATATCAGAGAGAAATGAGATCCAGAGAGACGGAGTTTTGTGTCTGCGAGAGAGAAAGATATTTCACAACGAGAGTGATAGCTAGAGAGACATACGAGGGAACGCAAGATATCTCTAGGGAGAGAGGGTGTGTGTGAGCGACATACAAGAGAACAATGGAGAAATATGAGACCCTGGGAGACAGAGTTTGTGTTTGTGTGTGAGAAAGAGATATTGAAGAGGAAGAGTCGTAGGTTCTCATATCTAAGGAGCGAAAGACATCTCTGTATGAGGGGTGTGCGAGTGGCACACATGGGAATAGTAGAGAGAAATGAGACCCCGGGAGACAAAGTTTTGTGTTTGTGTGAGAGAAAGAGATTCCACATGGAGAATCATAGTTAGAGACACATAGCAGGGAGCGAGATATACTTAGAGAGAGATAGAGTGATGAAGGTCGAGGGAGAGAGTACCGTCAGTGTGTTACGAAGATAAAAGATCATTGTCGACATACAGGTAGCACGAGAGATACCTGAGAGACGATGAACGCGTATAGGTCCAGAGAGATAGTCCTATATAAGCATGAGTGATAGCTATATGAGACGAATATCTGGATTAAAGGGGATTCAAATATTTAAACTGGAGATCACGACATCGATAATATCATAACGCAAATTGGTGTATCAAACATGCATATTCATTTGAATTTGGGCACACGTGTAATGTTATATAGTTTATCAATATTGGTGATCCATAGATTCTTCAATTACAAACAATGCATGGTTTATATGCAATTAATGTCTAAACGGGATTACACTATATGTTGCGTGTGTGAAACACATTATACATGTTTGAGAAGTAAAAAAAACCCGCATGAAACACACATTAATTGGAGACAGTTAGCGAGGAATGCATACATTGGATTTCAACATAAAGTGGTTTCAAATATTTGAAAATCCAAATTGATGGATACAACCTTATGAATCTGAGATCATGCCATTTGTAAACCATATTTATGTATAAATGGTGTTGTGCTTTTGAAAGTATATATAAAAAATGATGTATATAGAATGTAATTCCAATTGAAAATGGATCCCGCCCGAAAAAAATAGAATACAAACGGGATTCGAATTGAGTTGGCACGGTAAACGTGCACTCTGCAAAATTTGAACGAAGCGGGGAAAGTCGCAGTAACCGCCCGAAACCAAAATCTGCGAGATGGAAATCACTACTGCCTATCCCTGCCACGCAAAGCCTATCTGCTGGATTTCTATAGGTTTCGATAGGGGTAGGTTTGTAATTTCACCCAAACGTGACGTAACCGCCTCTCACCCGGATTCATACACGGTGGGCGCCAAAACACAGTGTGTCCTCGGCCGAAATCGACTCCCTCCCCGATTCATATTCATACACGGTGGGCGCCAAAAACAAACTCTCGTCGGCAAATATTCGGTGTATGCGAGATTACCGTCCTATCCCCAACCGACTAATGTTGCTGTGATGTAGTAGAAATTTGAAACGGGGGCTAAGTTTGTAAATTTCCTCGCATTTGAGACAAGCGCGCCCTGAATACATGGTTCCCCCTTCCTCTCTACCTCCCTTTTCCCCATTCGTACTCCGTGGGCGCCAAAACACCCTCTCCACCCCACCCTCCTCCGTCCGCCGCCGTCCGCCACCCCATCCACCGCCGTCCTCCTCCACCATGCCGGAGCTGATACCCCGACGCCGCCGTCCATTACAAGAGATCGACCTCTCTCATCCACGGCTTCGGACCGGGATCCTTGCATCCCGTCCTCTCGCTTCATCCCCGCCGTCGTCCACCTTGCCGGCGCCGCTCCTACGACCGTCTCGTCCACCGCGCCCCGCCGCCACCGTCTACCCTCCTAGATCTGCTTCCACGCCGCCGACAGCCATCGCTACCGCAGCACCGTCAAATTCTCAGCAGATGCGTACACGGCGCCGCACCAGAGGCGGTACTCTTTCGTATCTGCTCAACTTATTTATCGCAGCAAGAAAATAGATCGCCACTGCTTTACTCTGATTTCTTGTCTTGGTTGCGAAGTTGCCTTTGTCCGGTTTGCACCTTCAGATCCGCCATGGCACGCTCAACACTATACTCCCAATGCTTATGGTTTTCCCCTTTTATATTCCACACTAGTTAAATCACAGTAGACTAAATTTCAAAATTGGGTCAGTCGATTTTTCAGAGCTCGCCGGAGTTCGCCGGTGCGATCGAAGGGGCTCGGGTGGTTGTGGGGCCTCGCCGAACGAAGAAAACTCGACGCGGGTGGGGGTTGGGGCGGGGGTGGGGTGGGGTGGCGGAGGAACACAGGCGGTGGGGGCCGGTGGTCCGGCCGGCGGCCCGTGCGGTGTTCTGTATGGGAAGAATCAGAGACGAGGAAGAAGAAGGGTTAGGAGACGTAGGATCTTCATCCAACCGCCTGAAATGGTCGAGAGACAGCTGGGAGTTGCATTCTTAATGCGCTCTGGTTCATCATGTGTGGGCACTGCGCAACCAACATTTTATTATCCAAAATCTGCTTGCTCTTCTTTACCATGTTCCTCTTCCGTTCTTCTTTAATATGTACTCTCTCCGTTCCTAAATACAAGTCTTTGTATAGATTCCACCATGGACTACATATGGAGCAAAATGAGTGAATCTACACTCTAAAATGTATCTGGATACATCTGTATGTGATCCATAGTGGAAATCTCTACCAAGACTTATATTTTGGAACGGAGGGAGTATGATAGTAGTACAGTATGTTCCTTGTACTGAAGATGAGCAGGGACATTTGCAGTGTAGAGGTCTATACGGTCGGTTGTGATGGACACTTTGAGCCTCTTTGATTCGTAGGATCTTGTAAACATAGGAATAGGATTTGTAGTGGCCTGCCCACTTGAATCCTATAAGAATAGCAAGGAAATGCGGGGAGCTGTGTCGCCTTTGAGAGTTACACTGATATTAACAGTACCGCACCTTCACTTGAAGAGAGCTGGTATCCGAAGCCTTTCTAGCCGTACCGGCAATACTAGCACATATATTCCAGCAAGTTCCACTTTGCTGATTTTACTCTGATGCTTAAGGTTTTCCCGTTATATCTACACTATGATCTGTGTAGCTGCTTTGTGTCGCACTAGCAGCAGTCCACTCTTGAAGCTAAACACTGCAATGACTTACAAAATTGGCACCAAGGCATTGAGTGCCATTCTGGATGCAATGAAACTCATACGCTCCCCACCTGTTGATTCTTGTTCAGAATATGATCCTAATGACTATTCTAACCTCGAGGAGTCAAAGGCAGATGGCCTGTCCTGTTCACCCATCAAGGTGCCTGTTCTAATTTGGCAATGTTTTATTGATTGCGGGTATCTTGCATATGTTGTCTTGCATTTCTTCTACTTTGTTGCACCGCCATCTGCTTAGTTTACTCATCATATATGTCGAGATGCCATGCCCATCCATTATCAATACATATTCCATCTGTCATCATACCATGTTTTTCCACTCAAATGTTGTTCTTGTGCATCAGACATCAAAAAGGAAGAGGGTGATTGCCGAACCTGAAGGAGCACCAGCAAAGTCCTTGAAAAACGTGGTGGTGCCGGAGAAATCAGACAGCACCCCACTTATATTGGCTGTACAACCAGTGACACAAAACGTAGGACCGACTCCAGCAGACTGTACCCATACTTCACTGGCCACACCACTAGCCCCACCACACAGGACCTGCACTCCAGCAAAAGGTATACCGATTTCATTTGCCATAGCACCAGCTGTACCACAGAAAAATCCCACTCCAGCAAAAAGTACAGCAAGTCCACCGGCCGAAGACCTATCCCAACTGCAGAGACGGCCAATTCCTGCAGATTGGAACCCCATTCCATTTATTCCCAGTTTAAAAGACAATGCTTTCAATGTTGTTAGGGACTACGTGCATATATTCCCATCATGGGAAGATTATTGTGAAGACAAACACCATTTTCACATCTTCCTGTCCAACTTACGTGTAAGTGCTATTATTCATGGTTATTATTTTCCTGTTTTCTGCTGATTGAACACATCAATGATTTACATTACATTGTTGTAACTAGGCGAGGGTCAATCTGGATAGTCATGACGAGCAAAGCTTGCTTGTGCTTTTCAAGGAAGCATTGCAGCAGTATCGGTGTTACCTGAGGAAATCACACTTTGATGGCAAGTCTATAAACGAATTTCCGGTGAAGTCTCCTGTGCTAAATTTAGAAGACATTGAATGGAAAAACCTTGTTATGCACTGGTCTCGTTCCCAGGATGAGGTACTGTCTATGAAATCACATGACAATTTGAACTTCTACTTTTCCGCATGTGCCTTACGGATCTTTTTTGCAGGAAATCTGCTCGAAGAAGAATTCCGGTTTGACAAGAACGACAGGATATCGCAAATATGCTGCCCGCTGCTTTGCTCTTGTTAGTACCTGTTGTCCTGTATCACTGTACTTGCATACATACCTGGTTCATTATGTGACAGCAGTATGCATGATAGCTTGCTTATCAATTGTTCGCTCCAAATTATCTGATCTGTATGAATGGTTACATTAGTGTAGAATATATCCAATGCCAATGTTTTTTTAGCTCTGCATTGTTCTTGTAAGTACATGCTGTCCTTTATCAGTGTACTTATAATGACAGGTAGTTGTTCATGTACCATCACTCTGCAGCTTATTTTCCTTTGCCCTCCATTTTCTACACATCAGATCTATATTTACTCTTACCATAAGGTTGGTACTGAAGAAGTTTAGCTGTGCATTGCTCTTGGCTGTACCTTTTGCCTGTATCGCTGCACTTACATTTATAGCTACTTGGTTATGTAGCATCACTCTTCATCTTATCTTAAATATTCTCCATTTTTTCGTATATTATCACATCTATATTTACTCTTAACAAAATGTAGAATAAAGGCAATGCTTTTGAAGAAGATTCTGTGGTAAACTTCTTGAATTGCCCCCCCCCATCAGCATGGACAAGGCCTTTATAGAGCCTGTCTTCACCAATAATGTAAGTTTGTCCATCTCAAGCCTTCAAACTTTGTTGTATATATTTGGTTAGGCATGACTGCAACAGCTGTTTATTTTTGGTGTTTGCATCAAATTGCTTGTTTAAAGTTTATTATGTAGTTCATAAACAAAAGTTTGTCCTTTCTCAATTTAAGTTTTCAGTTGTACAACCAAGTTCCTTCTTCATACCATGTAAATTAAACTATACAGAGCAAGTGATCTTCTTTTGCACTGCATGTATGCTTCTGTTCTTCATCCGTAATCCAGTGGTGTGGTGAACCTACCCACTACAGCACAATGTCATATTCTGCAATGTCTTAACTATGAACAATGTCATATCATTCTACTATTATTTAAACCGTCTCTTTATTTGCCAATCTGAAATGGTATAAATTGACAGCACACTAACCATTGATACTTATGAGTTCTTGATCTGTAATCCAGTGGTGTCGTGAAGCTGCCAACTCCTTCACAATGTCATTTCCTGCCATGTCTTGACCTGAACAATACCATATTGTGTTAATGCAATTTTAAACTGTGTCACTTTATTCGTCAGTAAGAAATGTGATGAATTGTCAGCACTGATACTTTTATGTGCAAAACCTGTCATCTGTCTGCTTGTTTATCTTTCAGAGTGAGGAAGATATAAGTGTTGAACAAGCGCAGTCTCATCATCTTGCTCAGCTGCTTGCGCTGCAGCTCCCCAGCAGGGCTAACCTTTCTTGAACTCTATTGAAGTGCTGTCGGTTTTGTATATTATTTTGTCGGCGTGTTTATTTGCACTGGTGGCGATCTTTGATGCCCAGTGTATGTAATCTGCTGTCTGCTTGTGCTTTATTATCATAGTGGCGAACTTTGATGCCCAGTGGATGTAATATGCCGTAATTTCTTTATTGTATAGTCTAGGTTTTTTCTTATTCACGATGCTGCAGTTATTTTACTGTATATATATCCTGTCTTCGCAGTAAACCGGCCAAACCGTAAAATTACGGTACATAATCGGGCCGTCATGCAATCACGATGTAGGTTGGGCCTGAAACGTGCCGAACAGCTCACGGGCCGGCAGCAGCCCGAAATGAACCCCGGCCCATGATTGTGCGAATCAAATCACGGGCTTTTAACAGGCCAAAATTGTCTCGGTCCTTGTTTGGCCCAATCAGATATCGGCTGCGAGCAGGCCGGATGCAAACCGGGCCGTAGTTAGGCCCAACTATATGACGGGCTTTTAACAGGCCGAAATTAATATAGGGCCGAAATGTTAAACGGGCCCTTAACAGGCCAAAACTAATATCAGGCCGAATTACTAAGTGGGCCTTTAGCAAGTGGGCCCAAAAGCATAGTGTCCAGTTGACGGGCCGAATCTGATATGGGCCATAATTGAGCCCAAAGCCTCTTAAAGGGCCGGACCTGATCTGGGCCGTAATTTGGCCCAGAACGTGGTAGGCTTTTAACGGGCCGGATCTCATATGGGCCACTATTAGGCCCGGAGCGTGGCAGGCCATTAATGGACCGGATCAAATATGGGCCGGCATTTGGCCCAAAACATGGCAGCCAGTTAATGGGCCGGCCTACTAGGGTCCTCAAAATCTTGTGGGCCTACAGCTGGGCCGGCCCATTAATGTCGGCGAAATCTCGTGGGCCTTTAGCTGGGCCGGCCCATTATGATCCGCAAGAATCTTGTGGGCCTTTACCTGGGCCGGCCCATTATGGCACACAAAAATCTTGTGGGCCTTTACCTGGGCCGGCCCATTATGGCCCGCAAAATCTTGTGGGCCTTTAGCTGGGCCAGCCCATTATGGTCCGCAAAATCTCGTGGGCCTTTAGCTGGGCCGGCCCATTATGGTCCGCAAAATCTTGTGGGCCTTCAGTTGGGCCGGCCCATTTAAACTTGATGGGCCGGTCCACGTGTCAACATATCATAGGCGCGTCTCGCCCATTGGATGAGTGACACCTGTGCCAACGCGGACCTGACACGTGTCTCCTCCAGCCAATGATGATTTTACACGTGGAAAATCCCCATTGGTCGGGGCTGTTAACGGGTTATCGGATCCAAAACCCGACCCGATAGCTTAACGGCGTTCCGTTACGGTGGATGCCACGTGTCGGTCACCCTTGACGAAAGCACTTCTGTGACGCGCGATTTATCGTCATGGAAGTGGACACTTCCGTGATGATAATTTTGGTAATGTCATGGAACACTTCTACGACAGCACAGGTATGACTATCTTGATTCTGTCATAAATTTGTCATGGATGTACATGCATGACAAAAAACGCGACCTACTGTGACAAACACGTATCATCACGGAAGTGTATTTTTTTGTAGTGCTGTGACTGGAGTAGTTCTCTCCGGCAGTGATGGGCTGTTGCCATAGTCGATGAGCCCTAGGATCAGTTTCGTGCAGGACAAGAGCTGAGGGATTTTTTTTGGCATGGAGCGCCTTGACTTGGGTTCGATGATTGGACAGTCTCAATCATCACTTCGTTTCATCAGATGGATTGTAGGCGAATGCTTCTCTGTGAGGAATTGGTCGAGTCCTTCGTCCAAGTGGCCTTTGTCTCAGCAGGAACTGAGGCAGTGCAGAGACTTGGCAGTGAGGGCGTGCATCGCATCCTGAGGCAAGAGGGTTGTCTTTGCAACGAGTGGGATACAGTGCTTCATTGACGGAGACTGATGGCTTTGCGGAGGATCTCAGGATTTGGAGAGCTGGACAGCTTCAGGTTTCGGTGCTGAAGAATCTGATGAAGCTGATGCCTTCCTTTTCTTCACAGCTGCACGCTCTGCAGCCTTGGTTTTCTTCACATCTGATGCACATGGAAGGATCGGAGTTGGAGTAGGCGCACGAGGAGCAGAGGAATTTGGTTGAGTTTCTTCAGGCACAACTGATACAGTTGCCCTGACTTCTTCATTTTCTTCAGGCGCACCACTAGTGGATGCCCTAGCAATTTCTTCAGCGGCTGGAATGCAGTCATCAGCCCTAGAACTCACATTTTCTTCAGCAGCCTGATTTTCATCAGCGGTGCTGGCGTGCTCTTCTGTTGGTTGAGCAGATGCTTCGGCTTGAGGAATTTCTGGTTGCGATGGAGCTGCAACCTTTGAAGTGAATTTCTCAGTTAGTTTTACAAACCTGACCTTGGCTCCTTGCCAATCAGCATAGTAAGCATTGAAGTCATCACCGAGGCCTTTGATTTCAGCCTGGATCTTCACTAGTTCTTCAGTTGTCATAGAGACAATGTTTTTCTTCAGGAAGCGCTCCTTCCTGTACTGAGCTTTCTTCAGCTGCCTGGCCTTCTCAAACTTCCATTTTTCTTCAGCAATGCAAGCTGACAACATATGACTTTGACCAGGAGAGAGATTCAGTTCTGGCAAGGGAGTGTTTGGATCTTTGTGCCACAGATCAATGTAATCCAGGATCTTCTTTGGATCCAGCAAAAGAGGCACAACACTGCCCTTGGCACTAGCAGCCTGGTGCTGCCTGTCCCTGATGATTTTGGCTAGTTCTTCATCATCAGCCTATTCATCATCAGAGGGCACTTGGAAGGCGACCTGCTTCTTGTGAGGACTTGGGCGAGGACCTCGTCCGGCAGCAGAATTTTTCTTCAGCAGAGAGGGGCCAGCTGAGGAACTTGGAGTAGCTGAGGAACTTGCAGAGGCTCCTGAGGCAATAGATATGCCTGCAGTCCTTTGGCACGTGGCGAGATGCACAAGTGCTGAGGATTTGGTCGGAGCAGCCGAAGACTTTGGCGGAGGGGCTGAGGACTTTGGAGGAGCAGGAGCAGTTTGAGGATTTGGCCGTGAGGGCTTTGAGGAATCTGGCCGTGAGGGCATTGAAGGTGAATCACTTGGCTTATGTGTAGGCTTCTTTGCCATGGCCTTCTTAGGCTTGACAGCAGAGGCCTCAGCAGAGGCAGCAGCAGCAGCAGAGTCCTCGTTGAATTTCCTCACTGCATCTTTTGCCTGTTTGGCCAACTTGGCCTGGCGCTTGGCCCATTCTTCAAGATAGTCCTCACCGCGCTTAAGGCTGGTGGGATCAGCTACTTGGCCAGGTGCCAATGGAGGTCTTGAGCATGGAGGATTTAGAGCGAATTTCTTCATGTACTTTGGAGTAACATATATGTACTCCCTCCACTCTCTTGCCCATCTCCTCTCAATCTTTTGAATGCGCACCTTGCGCTGATTTTTATCTTCCTCAGGGGGTGTGCAGTACCCAGCATAGATGTCCTCAGGGATTTCAAAAGTAGTGTTGACCTCAGGCCTCTTTCCTCCTTTCTGTGGTTTCTTTCCATCAGCCATTTTCTTCAGATGAGGAATTTGAATGATGGAATTTTCTGAAGATGTATGCAACTTTTCTTCAAGGAACGCTGCAAATGAGTTAAGTTGATGAGAACCTAGTGATTCAGTAGCGGACATGAGTACCTGTGAACAGAGTATAGTTGCGAGAAATTTGGAGAGTCATATGCGTTCTCAGAAGGTTTTGTAAACCGAACAATTTTGAGGAATTTGACCAGATGAGTCTTGAAGAATCAAGAACAGATGACATGCGAGGTGTTTAGTGTGTGAAGATTTGAAGAAAAACACCTTTGAAGATTTTGTAGAAATCATTTGAATCAAAGAGGGCAGTAAAAGTAACTTTTAATTACCCTGGACGAAGAACACGACGAACTGGGATGTGGAGATGTGAAGTTCGTCAGTGCAGATCTTCCACGCCCTAACTCGGCAGAAGAAGACAGCAACGGCGGCGGCGGAGTGAAGAAATCCGTAGCCGGCGCGAGTACGACGGCGACGAGGTCGAGACAGTGAAGCTCTTCCTCACCGGCGACGATGAAGTAGCGGCGGCGCTAGGGTTTGAGAAGCTCGAGCTGGAGAGAGGTCGAGCGGAGTAAAGGAGAAGTGAGGAAGGGAAGGGGTATTTATAGCCACGGTGAAAAACTGTTCGCCCGAAGAAATTGGACGAACGTGCCCCTGACCCTTCTCATTCGCTTGACATGTGTCACCCACGTAGTGAGAAGTGGAGATCGTGTGAGATCGTGGGTGAATAGATAAGTGTTTTCATGGGATGCGGAACGGTTTGAGCGGCAAAGCCGAAAATTTAGATAAGATAAGTTAAAAGTTCCGTTCGCAAATTCTTCAGCTGACAAGGACACAGTGAAGATTTTGAACGAGTTTCAAATAGAACGCACATGAAGAATTTGTGAATAGAATGGGTTGAGTTTAGCATAGAGGGGGAAGGGTCCGATCACATTCACTTAACAGAAAAAGCAAGTTGAAGAAATAGCAATAAGTGAATGCTGTAGAGGACATAAACTCATATATATAAATATAGCCAATGAAGAAAACAACGGAGAAAGTGAAGACAATGCAAAGTTGAAGAAAATGAACAACTGAGGAATTTCAAAACTGAGGAAAAACTCAAATTGAAGATTTTTGAACTTTTGGTGCTGGCGTGACCCACCGTATAAGAATGATGATTTCAGACACCGCGTACAATTGTCGTAGGGCTCTGAGAATCAAATTCTTCGTTAATTTCTTCACACTTAGAGCGTTAGTCTTCATTGATTGAAGAAAAACGTTTCTTCATGTGTTGCACATCTAAGTCATCAATTTTGCATAAGTGTTAGGATGAGTGTCCTTTTCAAAGAACATTCTAAGATTCTAAGATATTTAGCTCACACCGCTACTTGCTAAATCTCTTCTCATCCAAGGGTTTTGTGAAGATATCGGCTAGCTGTTCTTCAGTCTTCACATGCTCAATGGAAATGTCGCCGTTCAACACATGATCATGAAGAAAATGATGACGGATCTGAATGTGCTTTGTCTTCGAGTGCTGAACTGGGTTGTGAGCAATCTTGATGGCACTCTCATTGTCATAGAAGAGAGGCACATTCTTCACGTTGACGCCGCAGTCCTTGAGAGTTTGCTTCATCCACAGCAATTGAGCACAGCAAGAACCAGTAGCAATGTACTCAGCTTCAGCAGTAGACAGTGATACGCAGTTCTGTTTCTTCGAGGACCAACAGACCAAAGATCGTCCGAGGAAATGGCATGTGCCAGATGTTGACTTGCGGTCCACACGATCACTAGCATAGTCAGAGTCTGAATATCCAATGAGATCAAACGCTGAGTCCTTGGGGTACCATAATCCAAGTGTTGGTGTGTGAGCTAGATATCGAAGAATATGTTTCACAGCCTTATGGTGTGATTCCTTCGGTGTAGCTTGAAATCGGGCACACATGCAAACACTAAGCATAATATCTGGCCTAGATGCACATAAATACAATAAAGAGCCAATCATGGAGCGGTATACCTTTTGATCGAAGTCAATACCATTTTCATCAGTGCATAGATGGCCATTTGTGGGCATAGGAATTTGACCCCTTTGCAATCTTGCATGCCGAATTTCCTCAGTACATCCTTGAGGTATTTCTCCTGAGATATGAATATGCCATGCGCTGTTGACGGATTTGAAGACCTACGAAGAATTTCAATTCTCCCATCATAGACATTTCATATTCCTCACTCATCATATAGCCAAATTCATCAGTGTAACGTTGGTTCAGTACAGCCAAAGATAATATCATCAACATAATTTGGCACACAAACAATTCACCATCATAAGATTTAGTGAAAAGGGTAGGGTCAAGTGAACCGGGTTTGAAGCCTTTCTTCATGAGGAATTCCTTCAAAGTATCATACCACGCCCGAGGCGCCTGCTTGAGGCCATAGAGGGCCTTATTGAGTCTGAAGACTTTGTCAGGATGCTTTGGATCTTCAAAACCTGGGGGTTGAGCAACATATACTTCTTCCTCAAGCTTACCATTGAGGAATGCACTTTTCACATCCATTTGATATAAAGTGATATCATGATGGTTAGCATAAGCAAGTAATATGCGAATATCCTCAAGTCTAGCAACATGTGCACAAGTTTCATCGAAATCAATTCCTTCAACCTGTGTGTAGCCTTGAGCTACTAGCCGTGCCTTATTCCTCACCACAAGGCCATTTTCATCTTGCTTGTTGCGGTAGATCCACTTTGTGCCAATGATGTTGTGCTTGCGAGGATCTGGACGTTTGACCAGTTCCCAGACGTTGTTGAGCTCGAATTGATGTAATTCTTTTTGCATGGCCTGAATCCACTCAGGCTCCATAAAAGCTTCATCTACCTTAGTGGGCTCTGTAATAGAGACGAAAGCGAAGTGCCCACAAAAGTTAGACAAATGTGAAGCTTTTGAGCGTGTGAGAGGACCTGGTACTTCAATGTCATCGATGATTTTCTCAATTTGCACTTCGTTTGCAATACGAGGATGAGCTGGTTGTCGTCGAGGAATTTGATCAGCATTTTCTTCAGCACCATTTTTCTTCAGGTGCATTAGCTCGACCTTCTTCACGTTCTGGAATGAATTCTTCAACAATTTCTTCGGTAGGAATGACATCCTTAGTAGCCTTGAACTTGATAGTTTCCTCAGGTGCTGGTTCATCTATCACAGAAGGTAGGTGCTCTCTTTGCAAGCCATTAGTTTCATCGAACCGCACATCTACAGTTTCAACAACTTTGTGGTGAACATTGTTGAAGACTCTGTAGGTGTGCGAGTCCTTTCCGTAACCAAGCATAAAACCTTCATGTGCTTTTGGTGCAAATTTAGAGTTGTGATGAAGGATCTATAATCCAACATTTAGCACCGAAGACTTTGAAATAACTCACATTGGGTTTCTTGTGAGTGAGGAGTTCATAGGCAGTCTTCTTGAAGAATTTGTGAAGATATACTCTGTTGATGATGTGGCACGCAGTATGAATTGCATCAATCCAAAAGCGACGAGGCGTTTTGTATTCATCAAGCATAGTGCAAGCCATCTCAGCAAGAGTCTTGTTCTTGCGCTCCACGACGCCATTCTGCTGAGGAGTATAAGGAGCAGATAGCTCATGAGTAATACCAAGTTCATCAAGATAGTCATCAAGACCAGAATTCTTGAACTCAGTTCCATTGTTACTTCTGATGTGCTTGATCTTCACACCAAAGTTGGTTGAAGCCCTCGAGGAAAATCGTTTGAAGACTTCCTGCATTTCATGTTTGTAAGTAACAATGTGTACCCATGTGTATCGAGAGTAATCATCAACAATAACAAAGCCATATTGAGATGCATCATTTGAAACTGCAGAATAATGGTTAGGACCGAAGAGATCCATGTGAAGCAATTCAAATGGTCGAGTAGTAGTCATGATAGTCTTCGCGGGATGCTTAGCCTTTGTCATCTTCCCAGCTTCACAGGCTCCGCATAAGTGATCCTTGAGGAATTTGACATTCTCAATGCCAATGACATGCTTCTTCTTCGCAAGCGTGTGCAAATTCCTCATGCCTGCATGACCAAGTCGTCGATGCCATAGCCAGCCTTCTGAAGCTTTTGCAAGTAGGCACACGGCTGGTTGTGGTCCTGTAGAGAAATCAACAATATACAAGTCTCCTCTCCTAAAGCCTTCGAAGACTTTGGAATTGTCAGCTTCCATGATCACAACACAACGATACTTGCCAAAGACAACAACCATATCAAGATCGCAAAGCATTGAGACATACATGAGGTTGTAACCTAAGGACTCGACAAGCATGACTTTGTCCATGTGTCGATCCTTTGAGATCGCAACCTTACCTAGACCCAATACCTGACTTTTGCCTTTGTCAGCGAAGATGATATGCTTCAGATGCGATGGTGATAAGGGAGCATCCATCAATAGATTCTTGTCACCAGTCATGTGATTTGTACATCCATTATCGAGGACCCACTCAGTGGCTTTGGGTTGATCATCCTGCAGATGAATTAGTGCAACTTACGAACTTCATATACTTCATCAGTGAAGAATATGATATCAATTCATCAGATCAATTTCATCAAGCAATGCAACAGATAAAGCAGTATGAGGACGTGAGAAATGAAAGTTCATTTCTTCATGATTAGCCTGCGTCCTTTCAGGCACTTTTCAAGTCTCCAGCAAATTCTTCAGACGTTTGAGTACGTCTGGAGACCTGACCATGCAAAAGAGATTAGTTCTTTTTCTTCACCACCCACATCTGAAGGGGTGGCAAAGAGTTCATCACTCTGCGAGCTCCATACGAGAAAGGTGGCATCGAAGCCAGCCCATTTCGTTTCACATAAGAGGAGTTAGGATAAGCATATGAATAAGCAGAGAAATTCTTCGAGGACTTATGAACATAATGGTTAGAAGAATAATGCTCATATTCATAGCCCTTAGCTCTTCCCTGCGAAACAGAGTTGTTAGCACGATGATGTTCATATGAGGACTTTGATCCTTTTGAGGAATTTGATCCACGTGAAGAATTTGGTCCATATGAAGAATTTGATCTGGGGTATTCTTCACAAGTGGTGTCATGAGGACATTCACCTGAAGACTTTCAAGACATTTTTTGGGAACCCAGATTTTCTTCATAGAGGAACCATTCCTGCAGTTAGTGCCAACATATCTAGCAAATACTTCACCATTCTGATTTTTGAACAGTTTATAGTTGGAGTCAAATGACTCATCAGAAGAATGAGGAGATTCACATGTAAAGCCAGATAGATTAGATGGATCTACTGGAGGTCCCTTTGCAGCAACCCATGAGGTTTTGTGGTACTGCTCAGGCTTCCAATAAGTACCATCAGCATTGAGTTTCCTCTCAAAGGCAATACCCTCTTTCCTAGGGTTCCCGTTGAGGATCTGCTTTTTAAGCACATCACAAAGAGTCTGATGCCCTTTGAGGCTTTTGTACATGCCTGTCATGTACAATTCCTTCAGCCCTGCATCATCAGTGATACTAGCAATGTCCTCAGATGAGGAATTAGTGATAGCAGAGACAGTTGAAGAATTTGTAGCATTAGAAGCATTTGAACACTCAGGTGAAGAATTAGCAGATTCACGTTCAATACATTTCAAACATGGAGGAACAAATTCTTCCTGAGAAGCGCTGATTTGTTGAGCAAGTAATGAATCGCGCTCCTTCTGAAGATCTTCATAACTCACTCTTAGCTTTTCAAGATCTTGCTTTCTTTGAAGAAATTCATAAGAAAGCTTCTCATGATCAGACAAGAGAGTGTTATGATGACTTTGAAGGCTGTCAAACCTAGTCTGAAGTCTTTGAAGATTTTCAGTCAAGGTTTTAGTGCGATCCATTTCTTCACCCAACATATCATCACTTTTGTCTAGCATGTTTTGAACCTTTTCAAAAGCCTTTTGTTGTTTCACAGCAATCTTAGCAAGTTTAGAGTAGCTGGGTTCGAGGTTTTCATCAGATTCATTCTCACTTGATTCAGAGGAGGTATATTTGAGTACCTTGGCACCCTTTGCCATGAAGCAATAGGTGGGAGCGTAGTCATCATTGCCCTCATCAGCCTTGTTGGTGAAGCCATTTTCTTCAGAGTTGAAGATAGACTTGCTGACGAATGCAGTAGCGAGAGCTAGACTCGCCACACCAGACTCAGACTCCTCAGATGCCTCCTCTTCCTCATGTTCCTCAGATTCAGCCTCAGAGTCCATTTCCTTGCAAATGAATGCCCGAGCCTTCTTGGAGCTGCTCTTCTTGTGAGACGAAGACTTCGAGGATTTTTATGATGAAGATTTTGAGGATTTCTTCTTTTTCTTCGCATCATCAGAACTGTAATCCTTGTATTTATTCTTCTTTGATTCCTTTTCCCACTGAGGACAATCTTGAATGTAGTGACCAGGTTTCTTGCATTTGTCACACAGCCTCTTCTTGTAGTCACTGGATGAGGAATCATTGCTCCTTGAGGATTTTCCAAAGCGACCACGTCTTGAGAACCTCTGAAATTTCTTCATGAGCAGTGCTCTTCAGGATCACCAAGGCTACTACCAGAATCTTCACCTTCAGATTCAGAGACAACCTTGGCCTTCAGGGCACGTGATCTGCCATAGCTCGAACCATAGAGATCTCTCTTCTCAGCAAGCTGGAACTCATGAGTATTTAGCCTCTCGAGGATATCAGCGGGATCAAGTGACTTGTAATCAGCACGTTCTTGTATCATCAATGCCAGAGTATCAAATGAGGAATCAAGCGATCTCAGCAATTTCTTCACCACCTCATGGTCGGTGATGTCAGTGGCACCAAGCGCTTGAAGCTCATTTGAGATGTCAGTGAGGCGATCGAAGGTTTGTTGAACATTTTCATTGTCGAGTCTTTTGAAGCGGTTGAAGAGATTGCGAAGAACATCAACTCGAGAGTCACGCTGTGTTGAGACTCCTACATTGACTTTGGACAGCCTATCCCAGATAAGCTTAGCAGTTTCCAAAGCACTCACTCTTCCATACCGTCCTTTGCTCAGATGGCCACATATGATATTCTTCGCTTGAGAATCGAGTTGCTTGAATCTCTTCACATCAGTAGCGTTCAGAGAAGGTGTGACTGAGGGAACACCATTCTCCACATCATACCAGAGATCGTTATCAATTGCCTCAACATGCATTCACATCTTATTCTTCCAGTAGGGGTAGTCCGTCCCATCGAAGGTAGGACACCCAGCAGAGACCTTAATCATACCTGCGGTCAACATAACTAAAACTCCAGGCGGTTAAACCAAAATCACACAGAACAAGGGAGTACCTTGCTCTGATACCAATTGAAAGTGCGTTATATCGACTAGAGGGGGGGTGAATAGGCGATTTTTATGAATTCTTCACTGAGGAATTTGCGGGTGAGGAAATTCCTTAGCGAAGAACTACTTGCAGCGAAATAAGTACTCAGAAGTAAACATAACAGAGCACAAGCATGGTCAACATGATGAAATGAAGACAGGCACAAAGTACAGAAAGCGTAAACACAGGATGAAGACAAACAGACTGAAGAAATTGAACTGAGGAAATTGAGAAAGTCTTCAGTCAAAGTCTTCAAACAGATATGAACAAGCACACAACAACTGTAATGAGGAAATGGAAGAGTTGAGGAAATAGAACCAGTAAGCTTGGTGAAGACAATGATTTGGTAGACCAGTTCCAACTGCTGTCTCAGTTGTACATCTGGTTGGAGCGGCTAGGTATTTAAACCTGAGGACACATAGTCCCGGACACACAGTCCTCACCGTAATCTCCTTGAGATAAGGTCACACAGACCTCGCCCAATCACTCGTGGTAAGTCTTCAGGTGACTTCCAAACCTTCACAAATTCGGTCACTCGGTGATCCACAATTCCTCTTGGATGCTCTAGACCATGACGCCTAACCGTCTGGAAGAAGCACAGTCTTCAAAGGTAACAAGCGTCGGATCCACACAGGATCAATCTCTTCAGTGATGCTCAATCACTTTGGGTTTGTTGGTGTTTGGGTTTGGGTTTTTCCTCACTTGATGATTTTCGCTCAAAGTCCTCGGAGGATGGGATGCTCTCAAATGACAAGTGTCAGTTTCTCTCGGAGCAGCCAACCAGCTAATGGTTGTAGGGGGCGGCTATTTATAGCCTAGGGAGCAGCCCGACATGATAAGACATAAATGCCCTTCAATAATATGACCGTTAGGTGGATAAGATATTTTGGGACAGCTGACGCGTAGCACAGCAACGGTCGGAAATTTGAGGCTCAAATTCGTCAGGGCTATCATGTTCCTCACTGTGTAGGCAATCCGCACTGGCGAATTCCTAACTCCTCAGTCAGAACAAATTCCTCATAGACCAGAAGAACTTCGTCTCTGTCACTGAAGAATATGACTGAACTGTATGAGATTTTCAATGGCTTCACCCGAAGGGATTGGTAGGTGCAGGATTTTGAGTTGAGCATCACATGGAAATTTTTTCTTAGTATTTCCTCGACCCCCTTTAACAGTACGATGTTTCCTATGACTCAAGAAAGAGAAAATGAAACTACGAAAATAAAAGTCTTCACGCTTCATGTTCCTCAAATGAATACCAAGTCTTCAAGGTCACACCAATTTCTTCACTTTCAAAGTCTTCAGAAAGTCTTCAGAAATCCAAAGTCTTCAGTCAAAGAACTTCATTTTTAGGGGTCGTCTTTCTCTGTAAATATCAAACTCCTCATAGACTTATAGTCCTGTGTACACTCATAAACACATTAGTCCCTTAACCTATAAGTCTTCAATACACCAAAATCACTAAGGGGCAGTAGATGCACTTACATTTTTCATTTTGTTTCTTCACAAAGGTTAATACCTACTAATTTTGTTTTAATATTTATTTCATCTTCTTTCTTCTTGAAGGGTAATACCAAAGCCAATTCATTCTTTCTTAGGAAAATTAAATATTTGAATTTATTTTATTTTTTCTTCTTCTTTAAAGGTACTATCAATGACACTTATTCATTACTTAATAAAATATATAATTTTGATTTTGTATTTGGTTTTATTTTATTTTCATTCTTTTTAAGGGTAATACAATGCCACTAATTCATTCGTACTTAGGAAAGTTCTTATTTGCGAAAAAGATTCATTTTTATGCTTATTTTTTCATATTTTTTAAACACGAATTTTATGTATATCTTGTGCAAATTTTGTCATTGTTTGTTCAAGATTTGCTTTCATTTCTTTCTTCTTAAATTGTAATGCAAATTCCCCTAATTCTTTCTTTCTTAGAAGACTGCATCATTTTGTGTTTGTTTTAGTATTTATTTCATCTTCTTTTTTCTTGAAGCGTAATACCAAACCCACTAATTCATTCTTTCTTAGAAAAACTTCATTATTTTAATTTATTTTAGTTTTTATTTCTTCTTTAAGGTAATATCAATGAAACTTATTCATTACTTTTTAGAATACTTCATTAGTTTGATTTGTATTAGTTTATTTCAATTTCTTTCCTTTTTAAGGGTAATACAAATGTCACTAATTCATCCGTACATAGGAAACTATGTCTTTTGCAAAAAATTCACTTTCATATGCTTGTTCTTGCATATTTTTAGAACACACAATTTTATGTTTATCATGTGCAAATTTTGTAATTGTTTGATTTAGATTTTTTTCTTTCTTCTTAAATGGTAATACCAATGTCACTAATTCATTATTTCTTATAAAATTTCACTACTTTGAGGTTGTTTTAGTATTTATTTCATCTTCTTTCTTATCGAAGGGCAATACCAAAGCCACTAATTCATTCTTTCATATAAAAGTTCATTATTTTGAATTTGTTTCAGTTTTACTTTGATTTCTTTCTTCGTTAAGGGTAATACCAATGCTACTAATTTATTCCTTCCTAGAGAACTTTCTCTTTGTGAAAATTCCTTTATTATAGGGATATTCTTGCATAGTTTAGAATAGCGCAATTTCTGTGTCTAATTGTGTGCAAGTGTTGTCATTATTTGTTTTCATTTTTCTTTGTTGTTTAAGGTTAACATCAATTGCATTATTCATTTTTTAGAATACTTTATTCTTTTTTTGTATTTCCTATTATGTTTACCTTTTATTCTTTAAGGTGAAACCAACACAAGTATTAGATGTTTAATTTAACAGTTCAATATTTGGGTGATACTTCTTTTTTTGTAAATAGCCGCCTAAAGGTGAAAAATATTTGTGCAATCCTCAGTTCGGGTCCAAAGTTGCATGGCTTCCGTAAGAATATTCAATATGGCCTTTGTATTTATCAAAAAGAAAATCTAATATTAAGTTGTCTAGTGTGTGGGTATATGTGTGTAGGAAAAAAATCATGTGTGGGTATCAGGATGCATCATATATATTTCTAAAAGTAAAAAATGATTAGGATTACATTTTATATTATTTGGTGACCTTATTTTGAAAAGAAATATTAGTCGCCAAAAAGTGTGACCCGGCCCTAATTTTTTAATACTAGATACCTTGAAAAGTAAAACACCAGAAGAATGCATAATATACGTTCTAATTATACATACAAACATTTGCGACAATATTTCATATTATTTGGTCCTATTTGATACCTTAAAAAGTCAGAGTGTATATAATACCCTTTTTATTTGGAAAGGAATCATTGCTAGGAAAGTAGTAGGATATTTTTTTTGGAAAGCAATAATTGCCTATTAGAGCTGATAGTGCATGCAAACAAAATTTGGAAATTCATATGTCATGAATTGTACATCATGCACCATGAATACCACTTACTATAACAAGCACCTAGGTGCCCAGGCACCGTCCATGTATATATATATATATATATATATATATATATATAGGACGGTAGTTTGGGACACCTAGGTGCCCAGGCTCCTTGCCTTTCCACCGTTCGATTGCATTTAGATGTGTGCTATTGCAACGGGTATGTGTATTAATGCATTAATCGCTAATTGGATACCATAAATAAGGCTCATGCACACCATGCATGGGAACAATTGAAAAAGAAAAGAGAATAACATGCATGGTGACGTTTTATATTTGGAGTCATTAATAGAAATAGAAGAGAGAAATCAGAAATAAATGCCTCATGATTTGTATACATTCATGTTCTTAGGTATATGGAAATATTTTTTTTTCGTGCGTGTATTAATAGGAGGTATATGGTACCGTTATGTGGGACATATTTTTTCAATATTATCTAATTTAAACAAAATGGTAGTGATGTGTTTAAGGAGAATAATTCATAGTTCACATATTAGACCAAATATCTCATGCATATCCATAAATTTCACATACCCACAGTTGTCTCGTGGCTGAAACATTTCCGCTTTTATTATCAGATACCTATTAGAAAACTATCGTATAAAAAATGCAATGCGTTTTTTTGTCACTTTAGAAAAGCATTCCAAGGAATCGAATACCCACAAATATTTTAAAATATTGTGGGTATGTCATATCCAATGCATTTTACATTATAGAAGTAAATAAGTGTGACATATTTAAAATATATAAAGAACAGTTGCCATATTTAAAATATATAAAAATGATATAACAAGAAAACTAGCAAAACTATCGACATGCCTAGAAATTATTAAACAACACAATAAATAAAAAATGATATAACCATCAGTTTTTTATACACAGTAGAGAGTATGTGATACGTACGATGAATATATCATACAAAAATGGCTATCTAGTAATTAGGATATAACGTCCATTTTTTGCGGGAATAGAATATAACATCCATACAAAAACTTGCGACTCAATGTAAATGTTTTTAGAATTGAAGGTATCATATTGGGTATAACACCAACATGTACTTATTAAAAGGTATGACATTTATGTCTATATATATATATAGCATGGATTTGCTATCCACGCTAGCTAGGGTGGTCGGCCTCCTTCTGGTGGTGGTGACGATGGGGCAAGGGGGATGAAGGGGGTCTGGGAGCTTGTCCTCCTACTGCAGCTCGAGGCAGACCCTCCCCGTAGACCAGCGGGCTTGCCATCGCCGTGTAGAGATTTGAGAAGGAGTGGTGGGCGGCTCCCAGGATCTCAACCCCTCCACGGATCTGAAATCAGGAGGATAAAGGTGGAGGCGGCTGGATCTAGCACCAGTTGGGGTCATGGTGATTCTGGTCCTCCACGGAGCGCGGCAGGTGGGACGTTGCTTCTGTAGCACAGGTTGTAGGAGATTTTTTTTCTTTTGAGGAGGTGAAGGTAGAGAAGGCGGTGGTGGTCTGGTGGAGGAAGGAGGGAGGGTGGACAACTTTTTTTTGAGAAGACATATATACAAACGCGACCATGAAAAATAGGGCCTGCTTCATTAACTTGGAGCTGAAAAGTTCGCACCTTGGGCCGACGATTCTCCAGAACGAACACGGACGGGCCCTGTCCGCTGGTCGAAGGGATTTGAGAATCGGCGAAGCCTGTCCCCTCCCACGCGATCCCGATCTCTCCAATCCTCTACCCGGCCTTGGGCTCTCGCTCGCGTCCAAGATCCGGCGACATGGGCGAGCGCAAGGTGCTGAACAAACACTACCCAGATGACTTCGCCGAAACCCCACACCACCCCAACCCACCCCACCCCGCGGACAGAGACGGTGGTGCAAGCACCGGTGCTGATCCAGTAATCCCCAAGCCCCCAACCTTGCTTTTACCGGATCGGTTCCTCCCTCCACTGCTCCTCCCAGTCTGATCCAAGACAACCGCACATCGCTGGCTTCCCACGCGCGAGGTCCTGGCGGCGGAATCGGGCACCAAGTCGGAAGCGCAAGTAGGAGGCGCGCATATCCGCCAGTGCTGGGTCAGTAACATGGCAGTACGCCTCTTCTCCTCCCCTCTCAGTTTACAGTGGCCTGCGTAGATCAATCTGAGAAGCTGTTGTTATTGTTCTCAGGCAGCAATGCATAGGGGAATTGTTTGCTCCTCCTTTATGTGTTAAAACTTGGACCTCTTCATCAAGGAATTCAACGAGGACGAGATTGAGCTGCGTCTGCGCTACTCTGTCCACCACAGCAAGTTAGGAATGCTTTAACTTTTTTCTGCCTATGTTGAACCATTCACTCTGCATTCTCATCCTTATTTCTTGATGTTGGGCAAGGCATTGTAGATATTAGATGAGTTGCTAACTTCAGAAGGCTCCAATTCTAACTAGAAGAAACTTTTCTCAGGAATATTCTATTAGTTTAGTGGTCAATCAACTGGTGATACAATAAAAGCTAGAAAGGGATGCAACTACTTCGGGATATATGCACTGGAAATATATGAACACTGTTGGCCCAAAATCACAGGGGGGCACTAAATTGTTGGCCATTTGGCCTCATGATTTTTCAATAATAACCGCTCTACCATGAAATCTTTCTTCAGCTAGCATTCCAATAGTACTGTGTGTTGTAGTCATATATATCTGAATCATTTGATAATAAGAGTTTCCTCCTGTACCATGCATTTGGTGTCGCACTCCAGTGTGAAAATGTTCCATGGTGCACTTATCACTTTACATGTTCTTTATTGACATTTTTACATTATATTGAATTATAAGTTTAGTGCTTACTCTTTTGTTACTTGCAGGCAACATGAGCGTGCATGTCTGGGAGTTTGTAAGACAGCGTTGACCCTCTTATATATATTTCTGCTCGCTGCCAGAAACCAAATAAATAGTCCTTCTATGTTGCTGCTCACTGATCGATGCTAAATAAATGACTTGTTCTCGAGCATTATTTTCACTTTTTGATTCATATGCAATTTGAGGATACGGATGACACACTGGTTTGCTTCTTTCACTACTAAAATTCTGTCCACCATTAACTTACGGGCAAAGCTCCAGAGCCATGCCAACATGCATGAGTAAATGCTTTTTGTGGCCTTCTGCAGCTTGATACAAGCCTCTGACAACCGTTAGAGGCTTAGCGTGTCTATAATGCTTCTGCTCCCAGGATGTGCCAGTTCACCAACAGGACGGAGACCATGCAACTTGGAACGACAATTTTAATTTTTGTGTTTTTGATAACATACACAACCATGGCATTTTCTTATGCAATATTGTTGTTTTCACAATAATAAGTTTGATAATGTTCATAACCATGTCATTCTTACTATGATGCAGCAATGCGCAGCTAGCTACGTGTAGCTAATACAATAAGGTTGCTTTTCACTTCAGAATTCAGAGGAACTGAACGTTTGTTTTACAGTTCAAACCAATTATTGGTCTATTGCAAAATGATATTGTCTCGTGGTTCGGTTATCAAAATATAATCTTCACCATGGCCAAAGGTAAAATTATTTGAGGGTATTTGTCGTGGAATTGTCACGGCAGATGTCCTAGTGTGAGGACTTAGTCATGAGGCCAACGCATCTACGTGGTAACTTGAGAGGGGTTGAGCGGAATCAAGAAACGCAACACAAGACAAGGGTTTAGACAGCTTCGGGCCCCGGGAAACATCATCCGATAACAACCCTACATGCTGTTTGTGGCTAGGTCTCATTATCATCACGAGGGAGTCGCCGTAAACCGGTTCTCCCAGTTATGTCTAGCCCTAAGATTATTTTTTCTCTCTCCCTCTTGGGGTGCCCTGCCCCTCTTTATATAAGTTGAAGGTGCTGGTTACATGTAGAGTCCAACTCGGATTAAGACTTAAACTATTCTGACTTCTCTTCAGGGGCTTCTTAACGTCTTGGGCTTCATAACGTCTCAGGCTTCATAACGTCTCGGGCTTACTAACCCCAGGTGACTCTGTCGAGTTATGACTGTCAACCAGTTATCATTGTCTGCCGGGTTATGACTGTCAACCAGTTATCACTGTCTGCCGGTTTATGATTGTCCGCCGGGTAATGACTGTCAACCAGTTATCACTGCCTGCCAGTTTATGATGGTCTGCCGGTTTATGATGGTCTGCCGGGTTATCATCTGACTTAACACTTGCCGGGTTATCGTCTGACTTAACACCTGCCGGGTTATCATCTAACTTAACACCTGTCGGGTTATCATCTGAGTTAACATCTGCCGGTTTACCAAGTCCCAGCCGGGTTATAACTCCGGCCGGGTCATACCGCGGGGTATATCCCCGACATTAGCCCCCAGTTTAATTTCAATTTATCCATGTTAAACTGATCATGATCATCCTTAAGTCCTTGTCATTTCCTCCTTCTAGAAAATCCGGGTCAATAGGCCAGCTTCATAATCAATTTGCTGACATTGGTTTGTCACAGAAAAAAATTATGAAGAATAATTCATTTGACTCAGCTCCCAATGCTTAACAAAAATATTGGTCCTTGAAATACTCATATGATCTTCAGCCGGTTTAAGGATGTAGAACTTGCTGGTTTATCATTGCCAAGATTGCCGGTTTATAAATATTGATAGCACCGGGTCATAATTGTAGTTAACATCAAGCTTGAAAATATACCTCTTATATGCCTATCACTTGTAGCCCCCAAGTCTTTAGAAGGTAGTGTAGCAACAGCTTAAGACTTGCTTCAATATAAATGTCACCGCCTTGAAGAAAACCGATTTGTTCATCTCCGTCATTAGTCATAAACTGAGTATTCCACATAGGTAGCCCCCAAGTGCCAGGTTGTCATGCTTGCAGCAACCCGGGGCTTGAAATCGCTTTATGCTCATAAAAACCTCAACCAGTGTAGCCCCCAAGGGCTGGGTCATTATGCAATAATAAACATGGACTTTGTAAATATAATCATGTAAACTTTGAACAGCAACGTGTAGTCCCCAAGGGCCGGCTCAGTAAGATAATATTGAGCTGGGACTTTATATATACTTCATTGAGAATAACATTATATGATGTAACCCTCACCATGGGCTTGAACCCACGTCCACAAGGTTAAGAGCTTTGTGCTTTACCAACTGAACAGTGAACCCTTCAATATAATGGATTAAGACTTGTATACCTTGAATTGTTGACAAGAGCAATTGGTAGCCCCCAAGCGCCAGCTCATTACAATGTGATGAGTTGGGTCTTCAATAAGGTGATTAAAAAGTGACTTTGCATTAGCCCCCAAGTGTCATGGTGCATGCTTGCAGCGACATGAGACTTGCATATTTGATGTAATCTCAACTAGAATAATGTAACCCCCAAGTGCCGGGTCCTGAGCCTGCAGCGACTCGGGACTATTTCTTTGTAGAATAAATCATACCCATTGATAGAATAATATCCATTGCGCTGAAGCGACTTTGAAAACCTCAATCATAGCATTGGTTATTGATAACCATAATAAAAATCCAGCCATGTTGGCTATTTGAATAATGTAACCCAATGATTTATAAGCGCATGATTCCAATGGCGCAATCCAAATATATACTGGCGACTTATAGTCAAAACCAGGTCGGGTTAATAAATACCAGATTATAACTGATCATGTACTGACAACTTGTAGTTGAAAGCCAAGCCGGGTCAATAAACGCCGGTTTATCAAAAAATATTATAAATCTCATCCAAGGAAAAAGAGCTTGGCAAATAAAAGCATAAAATGAACATGCGAGGCTTTTCACGGGTTGCCAGGCCCCAAATCGAGGCTTTTCATGGGCTGCCAGGCCACTGAGTTAAACCATTTTACAAAGCCTTTTTAAGATGGACCTCAATCTTTAACCAATCGTCATTTTAACTTTAACAAGTTCAGGATCTATGAGATTGACTTGTCAAAAGTTCGACGGGTCATACCAGGTTTACCTGGACGGGGTGGCTTACTTAAAAAGGCAGGATAACCCGGGGTTTTAGGTGAATACACCTGGCTTCCAAGCTGTGGCTTGATAGCCTATTACAAGTGTAGATTCTTTGTTCATTGCGAAGCAAAGAATCCCCAAGCAATATTTTGAGCTGTGCTCAGTGGGTGCCTATGTTTGAGTTGTGCTTTTGCAACATTCTCTTTGGCCCCTAAGTGATTTCCCTGGTGGCCTTACGCCGATCAAGATGTGTAGCTATAGTTCGAATACGACCAAGCCCCCAAGTGATTTCCCTGGTGGCCTTACGCCGATCAAGAGGGGTAGCTATGGTTCGAATACGACCAAGCCCCCAAGTGTTTTGTAAGAGTGGCATATAAGCCGGATTGAACGGTAATCATAGCTTCACTTCAACAAGCCGAGAGCCCCCATGTGATCAATAATATAATAAGCCAATAAGGCAGGATACCCATGTTTGAACCGCGCATCATGACAACAGGTCCTCTTCGGCAGCCTTTAACTTTTTGTAAGAGATAAATTCTTCTTGAACCGAGATTTTGAACCGGATATTGAGAGCGTTTGAGCTTTGTAAAAGACAGTTTCCTCTTACACCGAATTTGAACCAGATACTAAGGGCTTCAGCGCTGTGTGGGAGACGGGATTTCCCTTAAACCGGGCTATAAACCGGAAGCATCATTGTGAGCCGGAATATTTCTGACGGCCTTTAAATTTTCATCAATATAACAGTAGCCTCCGGGACTGGATTATCTTTCCCTTCAACATCCTGGGGCACTTAGATTTGCTGAAACTGGCAAGACTTGCTGAGTCATATCATCGTAGCCCCCGAGTCTTAAGATGACTCAAGGAGTTGTCTTGAGATTCTCCGTACTTGACCATAGCAGAAGGTATGTATCATTGGTGTTGATAACGCGATGTAGATCCACAGAAGGTTGAGGTGACTGCGGCGGGTTATAAATGATCCATATGAGCCGTGTCAGCAACTCGGCCAATGGTTCCTTCCAACTGGCTGTTTGAAGTTGACCAAACTGTAGTGGCAGCGATTGTGCGCATGTCCATTGAACCATCCAGCACAGACGGCGACTGATGAAAATTTGCCTCCAATTTGTTGGAAGAAAAACCGGGCTACCCAAGCAGTGACTTGCTCATACTCAATAAATAGCTCATGCAGACAGGTGCGGCCCGGTGTGTTGATGTAGACCAGGCCGCGAGAGACGGACGACAAAGACGACCACAGCATCAGAGGCAGCTCGGACAGATGAGTCGACCGCGGCATTGTAAGCCGGCGCGGACGAGCGAGTTAATTCCCAGGGACGGTCCTGGTGAGTTGAAGTAGTCCGGGCCGTATGGGCGGCGGCTTGCGCGCATCCATTTACCGGGTAATGAGGCACAGACGAATACCGGGTGCAATGTTGCCAGTACGTGCTCCGTATCCGTGGTATAAACCACATTTGTAGTGAATAATTGTCCTGCGTACAAAAAATACAGCAGGGCGGAGTAGTTGTTTGTCGAAGGAAATCAACATGTACTTAACAAAATATGTAAGATAAATATCACCTGATTTTTAGGCGACAGATGATCATTATATGGCGTCCGTAGATAACCAATAACTTTTGTGTTGATCCTTTCAAGGTCCTTGCCAGAGTTCGCCGTAGTTTGTATAATCTTCACTTCAAAAAATTGGGGCATATTTATCCCCGGGAACGCCTCGTATATCTTCTGATACGATCAAAAGTTTTTTTTCAGCACTTAACCACTTTGACTCTTCTTCTGTTGTTTCGATCAGCGCAGGGGCGTAGGAAGGGAGCAGCCTGCAGGGCCGACCGGTTTAGCACCTGCTGGCTGGCGCAGGGCGTCTCATCGGAGGCCTGAGGCAACGGGAAGGAGCCGACGCAGCGGTTGATCTCGGAAGCAGGCAGGGCGGCTCGAGGTGGCTCGAAACGGGACGCGGCGCGGGGGGGGGGGGAGGGTAGCTGAAGTGTCGGGTGTGACCCGGAGGGCGGCGAAGCCAATAGTAAACCGGGCGAAGTGAGCCGGCGTGGGCGACCAGTATGAGCAGCAGTAGTAAGCCGGCGCCGGCCTAAACGGGGCGGGTCGCGGTGAGCCGGCGCACGTTGGTTGAAGGACTCCGACGGGTGTCTTGGCATAGATGGCTCAGCGTAATGGAGGTGAGGTCAGGCTTGCGGTGGTGACTCAGCAGCAGAAGCTGGGGCGATTTGAAGACACCAAGCGACGGTGGCAGCTTGTCAACAACACCACGCGAGATAGAGGTGGACGAATCGTGGCCGGTTCAACCAATCCACGTCTTTGTTCCCCTCTGGGTCGTGCCCCCCTTTTTTTTGACCCGAAGCTGAGGGGTGGACCGGCGGCTCTCCCACTGCAGTCGACGCAGGTGACAGCTCTCCCGCTGCAGTAAGACGGGGGTGGTTCATCGTAGTTGAGGCGACCGGGCAGGAGTCATGGCGGTTTGCAAGCGTGAACCGGCAACGGCGGAGGCGTGAGAGGCTTGCGCTGTAGAGGCGGTCCGCAGGCGTGAGAGGCTTGCGCGGCAAAGGCGAGTCACGGCCCTCGCGGCTCAAAGGTGGATAGAAACGGTGCCTCTCGTGCAGCAGCTCGGATGGGCGCGAAGCGGCCATTGACCCGGCATCAGAGACAAGTTGGAGGCCATGACACGGATGAGGTTGGAGCGGCGCACCCGGGCGTGCGGCGGCAGAGGCAGTAGGGCCGGTTTAGAGGCGAAGCCAGGCACGGCTCGGCGTTGACTCCTTGCCCTTTGTTAGATCCATCTTTGAGTCAAAGTAATATTCATCCTGATTGAACTGTTTATACCCGTCCGAGTCTATCTTGGTTTTGGTAAATCAACTCCTTTTACTCAGTAGTACCTTCCTTAACACGTCTACAAGTCCATCAAAAGCTGCAGCAACTTTTCGGTCAGATGTGACCCTGATCAGTTTGTACACTAGAGCTTTACCGGATCAATGTTTTTTTATTGTCTCCATGTACAGACTGCGATAGCTGTAATCTTGACTCATGTCCGATTCACGATTTGATAGCCCGGTTCAGACTTGTCCTGTGTTTTCACAATTGGTACTCTCATCTGACTCGGTCAACCTGCACTTTGACGAAATAGGGACTCTATCATGCTGGCTTCGGCGAGTTACGTATCCGGACTCGACGCACCGGAAAAAACAAACAGCGACGGAGAACAACGTTCTTGGCGACTTGTGATCGGTCCGCTTGTTCAAACGAGCCGCGGCGATTTATTTTGAATTCCAATATTGTACTGTCAGATCCAAACCTGACTAGCAAATTGCACTAACCCTGGCTACGGCTTTGCTCAAGATCTTTCTGAACCGGATTATCATGTGTGATCGTTCCATGCCAGAGCTTTACAAACATCTTCATCCAGAAACTTGAGAACTTCTTGATTCCTTTAAGAGCTCCCTTCAAGAACTCAACATCACCGTGCGCAGGCCCCACGGTGGGCGCCAACTGTTGTGGAATTGTCACGGCAGATGTTCTAGTGTGAGGACTTAGTCGTGAGGTCAACGCATCTACGTGGTAGCTTGAGAGTGGTTGAGCGGAATCAAGAAACGCAACACAAGACAAGGGTTTAGACAGCTTCGGGCCCCGGGAAACATCATCCGGTAACAACCCTACATGCTGTTTGTGGCTAGGTCTCATTATCATCACGAGGGAATCGCCGTAAACCGGTTCTCCCGGTTATGTCTAGCCCTAAGATTATTTTTTCTCCCCCCCTCTTAGGGTGCCCTGTCCCTCCTTATATAAGTTGAAGGGGCGGGTTACATGTAGAGTCCAACTCGGATTAAGACTTAAACTATTCTGACTTCTCTTCAGGGGCTTCTTAACGTCTTGGGCTTCATAACGTCTCGGGCTTCATAACGTCTCGGGCTTACTAACCCCAGGCGACTATGTCGAGTTAGGACTGTCAACCAGTTATCATTGTCTGCCGGGTTATGACTGTCAACCAGTTATCATTGTCTGCCGGTTTATGATTGTCCGCCGAGTTATGACTGTCAACCAGTTATCATTGTCTGCCGGTTTATGATGGTCTGCCGGTTTATGATGGTCTACCGGGTTATCATCTGACTTAACACTTGCCGGGTTATCGTCTGACTTAACACATGCCGGGTTATCGTCTGACTTAACACCTGCCGGGTTATCATCTGAGTTAACATCTGCCGGTTTACCAAGTCCCACCAGGGTTATAACTCCGGCCGGGTCATACCGCGGGGTATATCCCCGACAGTATTAGTTTGTTTCATCCATCAAGTCAAACAACTGGTGGCATATGGCGATGAGATGTGCTTCTTCAGCTCTTTATTTGGCAGTTCTCTTCTTGAATCCCCTCTCAGTTGTCATGAAATTTCAGCAACACAAATTTGTGATCTTGCCAGGTAATCATGCTGATTGAGAAAGAAATGGTACCCAGGACTATGTACTGCACTAATATTGAGAAAAATGTATGTTTGTATCTTTTTCAGGTCCATGCTAGCTATTTCTTTGAACGGCAATCCGACAATATGTGCAAAAGGATGATGCCCATACGGACTAAATATCTCTTTTGTAGGTTAAAAAAATTGGTCTTCTGTGGGTTACAAACCAAAGCTTGTTTGCGTACACTCTGGTGCTCCAGTTAAAGATGGAAAACTATAATCTACTGTGATGAGTAACCATCAATTGCTGAATCCATTCTCTTGTGAATACTACTGTATCTCTCTCATCTCTTCTGTTGAGTGAGCGTTTGCGATGGGACATGCAAGAACAAGAGCACAAGAAGTGTACAAATGAGCTAATGTAGAGCGGCTGACGATCAGATGATTTCGGGTCCGTGCTAGCTATTTATCATTTTGAAGCTATTCCTTCAGGACACATGATTACACTACATTACACGTTAAAAAATGTGCAAAGTTGAAGTTGGTACTAAAGCGGATTGCTCTTTTTGATATGCAAACAAATTTTAGTCATAATATGTGCCATTCAAGTAGAAACACAAACTAGGACGTACAAGATTTGTTTCTCCCGTTGCAACGCACGGGCCCTTTTACTAGTAAAGTATTAACTTGAGGTTAAAAACAAAATAAGAATTAGCCAGTCAGGTCGGCGCATTCAGATTTGTTCATTACATCATTCAGATTAATTTTATCTACTATTGATTTTGACATGGACGAGAGTAATGTGAGGAGTACTCTGATTTTGATCTACCTACTGTTTATGCATGATTCTAGGCTGTAGCTCACAGTGCAAACTAAAGAATTGAGAAAATGTCACTACGTGGCTATGCCACCAAGCTGAGAAACAAAGAAGGAACGAGGAAGACCGATCTATCTTCAGTGGCACAACATTTTAACGGTTGAGGCCTGTGACACTATGACAATCCCTTCACCTCCTGCACCAAATATGGTGGTTTTAGCGTGAACATCAACATGTGTAAAGGTGTACCGTCATGGTTCCATATCCACATCTCTAGGTAGTAGCCGTTCATTCGCAGGTTGAGCACTGCCAGCCCCTCCTTGGCAAACGGTTTGCCATAAGTGTCAATGGTGTTCTATACTCGGGGGCTTTCGGTGCTCACATCAAGACTGTAGAACCCTGAGGTGTCCGAAAATAACCTGCGCAACATGCCATGGCGCAAGACATCATTATACTGCGTGGGCATCGCTCAAATGCCGCGGTAGTCGTCCTCCACAGTGCCAGAGAACATAGCACCTTGAAGAATGCCAACCGGTGTTTGTCCTCCAAGCCCAAACAGCCTGCGGAGGTCAGCTAGCATTGCATAGCCGATCATGTAGTTCTCCAAACCACAACAATCATGTAGTTGTCCAAACCACAACAATATAATTCTCTAAATGAGGGACCACATCAAATGTACATGTGCACAGGGCGCAAATGGCTTGGAAGCCGTTGAGAGCATGGGAGGAGGCTGTGGCGCGAGGTGAGCGGCAATATGTTGTGAAAGAAGCTTGGAATGTGAGGTTGGGAACCAAAGATCTATGAAATGGCAACCATGGCCCAACACCGGACCGCTGAGTGGGATGCGTCGTCCGTCTAGGAAAACCCTATTGGACGCTCATTGCTTTAAGTAGTCGTTGTTTTGCACAGGAGCCGAGCGAACAAAGGTAAGATGGGATTGGCTGGCCCATGTAAGATGTTCATTCAATACATCCCGGTTTGCGAACCTTCTAGAACGTTCATGTCTGGGTTTTTATTTGCATTTTTTTCGGGTTTTCTCTCTTTTTTTTCAACAATAATTAGTTAAGAATTTTCAATAATTTGTGAAGAATTTTCAACAATAAATTGCGTTCTGAAATAATGTTCAAATTTTGAGAAAAAGTTCATGCTTTCAGAAAATATTCCAATTTATGAAAAATGGTTCTTTAAAAAAAGTTTAAAAAATGTAATTTTTTTAAAATATTCACATTTATAAAATAATGTTTGCAAATTTAAAAACATTTTCGCGTTTTAGAAAAAATAGCATTTTTCAAAAAATGTTGGCAGATATTAACCACGCCAGCGAGGAGTGAGAGGCTTGGACCACTGCCCGGCAGCCCAATTCCGAGCCGGCCCAATCAACAGCAAGGCGACGGCGGGCACGCATGGCTTGCCAACGTCTCACGGGGAGCCCCTATTCGGCGCCTTCAGCGCCACCGAAGGCAGCTGGCGCCTACGGCAGCGCCTGGTGGGCCGGCCCACGAACGCGCAGTCAAATTTTTTGTAATATTGCGCAAAAAAACATCAAGAATAAGTGAATCCCTGTGAATCGAACTCATGACCTCACACTCATCTTCAGGTTGTGGTTCACTTCAGCGTGAATTGATTTAAGAACCAGCGTAGCAGCGCTACTTATTGTTCAGCCCCTCGATTAGATTTTTGAATTATTTGAAAACATTAATGAAAAACGTGAATGTATGGAAAAAATGTGAACATATTTGGAAAGTTGACGAACATGCATAAAAAAGTTGGCCAATGTAAAAAAGGTTCATGTATTCAAATAAGTTCATGAATTCAAAAATAAAAGTTCATGAAATGGAATAAAAGTACACTAATTATTTTTAAAAAGTTCATAACAATGAAAATCGACAATGAGTTTGAAAAAAGTTCATCGATTTGAAAAAAGTTTGTCAAATTTGGAAAAAAGTTCACTGGATTTGGAAAAGTTCATCCAATTTTAAAGAAGTTGATCAACTTTTCACAAAAGTTCATTGAATTTGAAAAAATTTCATCGAGTTTGAATAAAGTTCATTGATTTTCAAAGCAGTTCATCATATTTTAAAAAAGTTCATAGAATTTCAAAAAAGTTTGTCGAATTTCAAAATAGTTCAATCAAAATTTTAAAAAAATTCGTCAAATTTGAAAAGAGTTCTTTGAATTTGAAAAAAGTTCATCGAATTTGAATTTTTTTTATCAATTTAGAAAAAAGTTCACGAATTTTAAAATAGCGTGCATTAAAGAAAACAAAACAAAGAAAACAGAAAAGGAGAAGAAAAAAATAAAAGAAAAAGAAAAGCCAAACCGAACTAAAGAAGAAGAGAAAAACAGAACAATCAGTCAACTAGTGAGGTGTGACCTGGTGGCTGGAACAATGCGCTGGCTTTGAATTGGTTGTGGGATCGAAACTGCCCCCCTTATATTTTTTGCAGTTTGTAAAACTGACCCCCTCTCTGCTGCTCCTTTGTAGTGCTTGAAGTGGTAGATTCAAATAAAATAAATCCTATTGCTCCTTATCTTACATTCTTAAGAAGTTGATCTCCATTACTACCTATTCTCTCAACATGCAGCCCGTTCACATCATCATCATGCCACCTCAGCAAATTCCACCCACGTCACTTTATTTCTTAGTTATTTTTCCTTCTCCACGTATACGTACCATCGCTTGCTGGCATATCCCCACTGCAAGGTTTTTTTCAAGCCACCGTCCACTATGTACTTCTATTTAATTCCCAGCAGGTCCGTTTCCAAACGGAACAGCCGATCAAAGCTCAACCTCTCTCCGTAATAAAAGGATAGTTCCTCGCTCGCTTAGGAAAACGTTTAGTATTCTGGTGACAATCACTCCGGCGCCCATGTTTTTAGTTTCAGCCGTGAAGATCCACTACAGTTTGTAACCGAGGGGTGATCTTGCTTGGGAACCCATCGTTTCCCTTCCCCACTAGGCGGCCAGACAACTCGACATCTACTTCAACCAGCCACAACCAGGTGTTCCTCCGCCGCTAGGGCTTCCCGCTGACCGTCTTCCTCGAGCGTGATGACGGATGGACGAGGCTGCCTTCCCCTATCTACAGGCTCTCTCTTGATCTTGATCTCGATCTCGATTTCTATCCTCATCTGTTGGATTTTGATCCCGTGCAGGAACAGGTCTTCACACAGCTGCAGGAGATCCACATGTTGTACGGGATAGAAGAACCATTGAAAGATCAGACAAGTTCGGATCTCTATCCTCATCTGTTGGATTTTGATCCCGTACAGGAGCAGGTTCCACACTGCTTCGGCACATCCACATGTTGTAGGGGGTAGAAGAACCATTGAAAGAGCATACAGGTTTGCATCTTAAATCCAATGATACCTTTGTATGTTTCCAGTGCCTTATTTTTCCTCCATCAAGCAGACATCCAAGAAGCAAATTTATTCTCTCTTCTCTTCCTCTGTCTTGATCCAGCCAGCAGCAGTTCAAGTTGGACTTCTTCCAAACTATTGCCAAAATTGTTCTGTAGTCTGGATGATGTGCAGGTTGAACACATTATGTACACGAGAAAGATTAAAGCTGGGTGTTTATTATTCAAGGTACAGACAAACAAATCGGATTGTAAATAATATTTGCATATATTCTGTATGATGCCCTAATGGTCATGTGGTTCCTTTCCCTTCTCTGATTATGACCATTTATTCTCAGTCTGATGGTGATATGGACAATTTTATTCTCAAACGGTGCTACTCTACAATTTATCACGGCCTCTTACATTATCCAGGTGTTCCGTTCATGCCTGCAAATCTGAGTAGGCCATTTCATTACATCTGTCATATGTACGCAGATACCAACTCACTTTGGTTGCCCTTGGTTGTGTTCATTTCTTTACTGATGTGCTCAGTGTGTTTTCTTTTCAGTTGGAATCATATATTGTACTTCAGTTTTTTCTCATAGCGGGATAAGAAAGGGCCAGAAAAAAAAAGACACGGTGCAATTGTTGTTACCCTCTGGATAAACTATCTTCAGTTGTACCCTTTGTAATGATCATTTCTCTAGTGATGTGCCCAGTGTGTGTTATTTTTCTTTGGGGTTATAGACTGTAGTTCGTTTTTTTACACCTATATGTTCTTGCAAAGTGATATTATTCTTACATGTCGATTATGTTCATAAAAACCCTGCAACTATCTTTCATTGTACAGGTCATTTGTTTAGTTTTGTTGGTGATGAATAATGCACTGATACATGCATATATACATCTCAATTTTATAACACAACACAACCCCTACATCATATCCTATAGCAATAAGTTGATCTGGACTAACTATATTTCCTTCCCATGTGAACTTGCCATATCATGTCATCACAATTCAAAATACAAGGGCCATCGACACTTCCTATCCTCGCTTCACCTCCTATTTATGATGTGTTTTATCTACCCTTTGGCTTATTTTATTGATTTTGTCTGCTCGGTGTAACCATCGCAAATAATAATACATTTTCTCATGATTAAAATGTAATCTATGCAGATTGGTTCCTCTGTTTGATTACCCGATGATTCCTAGACATAACATAATACATTGAGAATTAATAAAAACAAAAGAAATTTCATATTGCAACTATTACACTATGCATATTAAACTTCCCTTCATTTTACCTTTTTTTTGTAGATAACTTCCCTTTGCTTCTCAACTCAGAATTTCCATACAAGTTCTCGAGGATTCCCGCTGCAACGCGCGGGGTATCTTCTAGTATACCAAAATAACAGAATACTAATCGAAGAAAACAAAAGGTTAATAAACCAAAACAAAAAGGAGACACTAAACAAAAGGAGCCATGTAAAGAGTAGGGCGTTTTGGTGCCCAGGCTCATCTGCACCTGGTTAGAAAAACATTCGTAAATAATTGAAAAAAATTCAAAAAATTCCAATTTTTTTTGTGTGCTAGAAAATTTGATGCGTGAGGCCTGCTCCAAATTTCAAGTCATTTGGCATGTGAGGAGCTCTCAGCAAAAAAGACAAGTCAGGCCAAAACAGTACATAAACAGTAAACATTTTTACAGACGCCCAATTTGTCTTTTTTGCTGAGAGCTTCTCAGATGTCCAAATGATGTGAAAATTGGAGCGGACCTCACGCATCAAATTGTCTAGCACACAAAAAAATTGGAATTTTTTGAATTTTTCTAGTATTTATTTTGATTTTTTTCGTCAGGGCAGGTGCAGATGAGCTTGGGTGCAGAGATCGATTTTCGCCATGTAAAAGTTTATAGTTATATACAAAAAATGAGTGTTTTAACAGAACAGGGTATAACATTGATGTTGTTCTCTCATAGAAACTGAACTTCAAAGAAGTAACTATTTTGATTCAACGAAAATGTACCAGCAAGCAAGGCGCACGACACCGCTACTGAGCCAAGAGCCCCGAAAAGGACAAGTTCCTTTTGGAGACCAGCTCGGACAAGAAATGGTTGTGCAACAAGAAGAAAACAACTATGAACTCTCATCGCCCTCACGCCTGCAGTCAGCAGCACCAAGCCGATAATTGTTGTTCAAAATATGGATACGATATCACATCCGCTCTCTATTATGCAAGTCTTATCTAGCCCTAATTATGTGAACTAGTTCATGGAAGAATGTTTCGCTCAATTGTACTTGTTCATGGAAGAAATCAACATGCCATTTCTGTTATGTTTTTCCACACCGTAAACTAGTCCATGGAAGGATGTTTCGCTCAATTGTATTTGTATGACTAAAGAAACCAACATGCCATTTTTGTTATTTATTTTTCTAGAAGATGTAATCAAGCTGACCATGAAACTACAAAGTTCTTTGTTTGACTACTTTGTTGGAAACATGTGAAAGGGGTTTTTACATTTTTTATTCAACCTATAGTTTTTTGTAGCTATTACCTGTGGTATGATATTTTGGTTCTCTATATTTTATCCTTTGAGTGTTATAATTTGCGAGACAGTATGATATTGTACATAGAATCAGAAGTAGAGCTATGCACATACCGAGTGGAGGGGGGGGGGGGGGGGGCATTGGCCCCCAGCCCTGGATCAAATTCGCCTGATAGGCATCTCACATTCTGTAGCCGCGACACTGGTCAGATAGCTGCTAGGAGCCGCGTCCAGCGGGACCATAGAACGTGCTCTCGCTAAGCCAACGCCAGCAACCGGTGTTGAAGGGAATAGAGGAGCAAGTGGGCCAGCAGCCGACAGTTAGGATGGACGATGTGCCAGGGAAGCCCAGGACTTTTCTGGGCCTCGTCTTCCGCTCTGTATAATTCATCTGCGGCCTCATCACACTCATCATTTTACTCTCTGCACCAGCTTCACGTCTGTTCCCTTCTCTAGGTTAGCTTTTTTACTTGTATTCTAATAATCACGTTGCTTCTAGTTCTTTTTGGATACCAAACTAATGAGGTATTCATTTGGCCAGCTTTGTTCTTGCAGCTTCTGGTGTGATGTGTCTGTGGAGTCTGTTGTTGGCTTTTCTGGATGTGTACGCACTGCTTGTCAAGCGACATCCACGTCATGCTTTGCTTAGTCGGGCTCTTGCTATTGGCGATTGCGGACGTGTGCATTCTAATCTTCTCAATGTTTTCCATACCGTTAACTAGTTCATGGAAGAATGTTTCGCTCAATTGTACTTGTATAACTGAAGAAATCAACATGGCTTTTTTGTTATTTTTGGAAGATGTAATTAAGTTGACCATGAAACTACAAAGTTATTTGTTTGACTACTTTGTTTGAAACATGTGAAGGGGGTTTTACATTATTATTCAACCGACATTTATTCACCCTATAAGTTTATGTAGCTATTATATGTTGTATGATATTTGGGTTACCTATTTTTAATCTTTGAGTGTTACAATTTGTGAGCCATAATGATATTGTACATAGAATCAGAGGTAGAGCTATGCACATAGCGAGGTGGGGGGGGGCATTGGCCCCCTGCGTTGGATCAAATTGTGAGGGATTTTCTTGGGAGAGCTTAGATTCGATTTTTTAGCAAGCTTTGCCACTGCATACAATAGTTAGTTCATACCCAACTATTGTTCCTCATCATGGTATTGTTTTTTTACAGGTTATAGGAGCAGCTCTTGCCGGTTCAGCGAGCATGTCAGGTTGCACTTCTTGGTTCGTCATCGGTTTTGACATATGCAAGAACGAACCTTGTGCCAGTTATGCCACGTCCACAACATTTGCATACCTGGGCAGCATTGCACTTACGCTCCCTTTTCTCCTAAACATTAGTTCCTCGGGTATGTGTGTGTTTGACTTTCAAGTGATGCCTGCTTAAGATATTCTATTTAGGATGAGAGCGAAAGTACTAAATATATGAAGCGTTTTAAGCACAGTTATCGGGACTGTCAAGAAGTCAGAAAGGGTTGAAAATTGATGATGTGGCTTTGAATGGTGCATTTTGAAATGATGATATCATGCCAACTTTCAACCTTTTCAGAGTTCATTTGAAATGCTTTTCAATTTCAGGGTCTTATAGCTCAAAATAATCAATAAATGCATGGAAAATAACAAATGAATTCAGAAAGGGTTACGGCAAAAATATCAGGGTCTTATAGCTCAAAATCATCATAAAATAAAATAAATAATATAAGCTCATAAACAACTTTTTTGTTACAAACTTTAATAGCAAAAAGAATTATCATAAAATAAAATAAATAAGTAATTAGAAACAAAATAATATAAACTTTAATAAAATATATAAGTAGTAACAAAATAAAACAAAATAAAATAAACTTTAATAACATAAATAAAATTTATGAAACTAAAATTATCAAAGTAATTAGAAACAAAATAAAATAAATAAAGCAAAAAGAATTATCATAAAATAAAATAAATAAGTAATTAGAAACAAAACAAAATAAAACAAATAAGTATTTTGTTGTAAGTAGCAACAAACAAAATAAATAAAGCAAAAAAGAAAACAAAAAAACTGGAAAAAAATAAAAAATTTGCCACCTACTGGGCCACCACGGCATGAATACGACTAGAAACCCATCAATGGGCCAGGATTCAGGCCCGCAGAAGGCCCAGCAGGCCCATCAGGCATAGCAGTCACAATTAGACCCGTAAGCCTGCAATGGAGAGGAGCTCGAGAGGGGTGTGGCAGTGAGGCTTATAAACCGCTGCGCGGGACCAAAGGTCTCTTTTCAGCAGGCCAAAGGGCGGGAAGCAGAGGCCTTTGGTACCGGTTGGTGGCACCAACCGGGACTAAAGGGTGGCATTGGTACCGGTTGGTGCCACGACTGGTACCAATGCGCCCCTTTAGTCTCGGTTTGTGCCACCAACCGGGACCAAAGGCCTTGCACAGCGGCGTGGTGGTGGGAGTTTAATCCCACCTCGCTAGTTGAGAGGGGCGCGCAGTCCCGCGCCGTCCCGCGCCGCCCAGACGCCGTCGCCGCCCCGCGCCCCCTTGCCCCGACGCAGCCGACCCTGCCTCCTCTTCGCCCGTCGCCGCGCCCTCACCGTCGCCGTCGCCGTGCCCTGCTTCATCGTCGCCCGTCGCCGCGCCCCTCACCGTCGCCATCCCCGTGCCCTGCCTCCTCGTCGCCGCCCCCTTGCGCAGTGAGCTCATATATATGAATTTTCCTAATTTAGATGTGTAGTTAATTGAGTTGTTGTAATTTGTTCATATTTTGTTAGAATTTTTTTTCTGTTCATAGATTTTTTTGGTGATATTATTGTTGAATATGCAAATGTTTGGATGTTCATATATATGCAAAGAATATGTCAATTTTTTTCTGTTGTAATTTTGTTCATATAATTTTTATTTTGTTCATAGAATTTTTATGATTTTTTTCTGTTGTAATTTTGTTCATAGAATTTTAATGATTTTTTTGTTCATAGAATTTTCTTTGTCAATTTATGTATATGTTCATATTGTGTATGTATAGGAAAATTGTGTATGATCAAAGTCATTTATGTATATGTTCATATTTAGAATAAAAAGCAGGAGAGGAAAAAGGAAAATAAGAAAAGAAAGTGTTTATAGTTAGAAAAATAAACTAGTTTATTTTTAGTAAGTACTACTTTATTTTATTTATAGTAAGTGCTTAGTAGTTGAACTAGTTGATTTAATAAAACTACTTTATTTTACTATATATTGAAGTAGTTTATTTTAAGTATGTACTACTTTATTTTATTTATAATAAGTGCTTATTAGTTGAACTAGTTGATTTAATAAAACTACTTTATTTTACTATATATAGAAGTAGTTTATTTTTAGTAAGTACTACTTTATTTTATTTATAATAAATGCTAAGTAGTTGAACTAGTTGATTTAGTAAAACTACTTTATTTTACTATAGAAGTAGTTTATTTTTAGTAAGTACTACTTTATTTTATTTATAGTAAGTGCTTAGTAGTTGAACTAGTTGATTTAATAAAACTACTTTATTTTACTATAGAAGTAGTTTGTTTTTAGCAAGAAAATTAATAGAAATAGTTTATTTTTTTAGTTCAAGCAATCCCGCATCGGCGTCGACGATGCCTATCCCGCATCCTCGTCGTCGACTCGGCGGAGGAGGCCGGCTTGATCAGAGGGGGCCATGTCCGGGACTGGGCTCCGCCGGGCTGGTATTGGGAGGTGCTACCTTCCGGGGGGGGGGGCGTAGGTTGGTGAGGAGCCAGCCCGTCGTTGACCCGATCCTTGTTTGGTGGCGGTCGCGTGGGCCAGTGACGGTGCCGAGGCTTCCGGACACCGCGGAGGTGGTACGTCACCGTGTCAGCGAGGAGGACGAGCACGTCTGTCGCTACATGGTTGCGTTGGAGGGTAGGTCCGACAATACCTGGCAGGTTCTTCAGGGATTTCACTGGAGTTATGATCCTGTGATGATTCCTTCTTTTTGGGTGTCCACGGCCCGCGCTGATACCCGTCGGGCGCTACCGTTCTAGCTGTATTAGCGATGCTATATGTATGATAGTATTCGAGGTGTATTAGTGATAATATTCGACGATGTACGGACGCAATAGATGATGTAGTTTTGCTTATAATTGAATGCATGCTAATTTGAATATTTTACGATTTGGTTTTGCTTATTGAATGCTCAAATTGGAAAAGTACTCCTACTTTGAATGCTAAAATTGCAGAGCACTATGCAAGGCGTATGCATTTGATTAGTTCATAGCTTATAGGGTTTATGTTTTTGCAGAAATCTAGGAGCCCCTCCATCATCCCCGCCATCGTCCTCGTCACCGACCCCCCTCCGACCTCGAGGTGAGACCAGCCAAATCTCCATGTCAATATGAGTCCTATATATGAGAGACCGATAGTCAACCCGTGATAAATAATAATGATCTAATTTAGGTTTTTTAGTACATATATTTAATTGCACAAGTTTAATATTTGAATTTTGAACATAGGAAATGTCGTACTCGAACGACGAAAGTCTCCGGGGGGAGTGCGACTGGTGCCACGACGACCGAGGTCTGTGCGACAGGTTCATTGAGCTGGACGAAGATCGACGCTTCAGCATTAAGCACGAGGAGACCTTCGATGTTGAAACGGTACGCAACGACGACAAGTGTTTTTTCGTAATTAAGCACGACTTCAACTATATATTTCAACGTGTACTTTTCATCTTTTACAATTCGACTAGCTTATCCCATGCTATGCAAGACGCTATGTCTTGAAGAGGATGGGTTTTGAAAACCATGAAAGTATGGAAACAAAGAAAATTCACCTAAGGACCCATCATGGTATGGATTTCGAAGTAAAACTGTACAATTCTGAGAGCGTAACCCATTTTGGTTGCAAAAAATGGGAAGCACTTTGCAAGATGTATGGTTTTCATGAGCATATGCTTGTCACCATGGATCTTGGTGATCCTGAAATCGAGCAAAACAATCTGGACATTTGGGTCATTGTTGATACTGATGGGGAACGTAGTAATTTCAAAAAATTTCCTACGCACACACAAGATCATGGTGATGCATAGCAATGAGAGGGGAGAGTGTTGTCCACGTACCCTCGTAGACCGAAAGCGGAAGCGTTAACACAACGCGGTTGATGTAGTCGTACGTCTTCACGATCCGACCGATCAAGTACCGAACGTACGGCACCTCCGAGTTCAGCACACGTTCAGCTCGATGACGTCCCTCAAACTCCGATCCAGCCGAGTGTTGAGGGAGAGTTTCGTCAGCACGACGGCGTGGTGACGATGATGATGTTCTACCGACGCAGGGCTTCGCCTAAGCACCGCTACGATATTATCGAGGTGTAATATGGTGGAGGGGGGCACCGCACACGGCTAAGAGATCAATGATCAATTGTTGTGGCTATGGGGTGCCCCCTGCCCCCGTATATAAAGGAGCAAGGGGGGAGGCAGCCGGCCTAGGAGGAGGGTGCACCAAGGGGGGAGTCCTACTCCCACCGGGAGTAGGACTCCTCCTTTCCTTGTTGGAGTAGGAGAAGGGAAGGGAGAAGGAGAAGGAAGGAAGGGGGCGCCCCCCTCCCTAGTCCAATTCGGACTAGTCCATGGGGAGGGGTGCGGCCACCCTTTGAGGCCTTTCTCTCCTTTCCCGTATGGCCCATTAAGGCCCAATACGAATTCCCGTAACTCTCCGGTACTCCGAAAAATACCCGAATCAGTCGGAACCTTTCTGATGTCCGAATATAGTCGTCCAATATATTGATCTTTACGTCTCGACCATTTCGAGACTCCCCGTCATGTCCCCGATCTCATCCGGGACTCCGAACTCCTTCGGTACATCAAAACTCATAATAAAACTGTCATCGTAACGTTAAGCGTGCGGACCCTACGGGTTCGAGAACTATGTAGACATGACCGAGACACGTCTCCGGTCAATAACCAATAGCGGGACCTGGATGCCCATATTGGCTCCCACATATTCTACGAAGATCTTTATCGGTCAAACCGCATAACAACATACGTTGTTCCCTTTGTCATCGGTATGTTACTTGCCTGAGATTCGACCGTCGGTATCTTAATACCTAGTTCAATCTCGTTACCGGCAAGTCTCTTTACTCGTTCCGTAATACATCATCTCGCAACAAACTCATCAGTTGCAATGCTTGCAAGGCTTAACTGATGTGCATTACCGAGAGGGCCCAGAGATACTTCTCCGACAATCGGAGTGACAAATCCTAATCTCGAAATACGCCAACCCAACAAGTACCTTCGGAGACACCTGTAGAGCACCTTTATAATCATCCAGTTACGTTGTGACGTTTGGTAGCACACAAAGTGTTCCTCCGGTAAACGGGAGTTGCATAATCTCATAGTCATAGGAACATGTATAAGTCATGAAGAAAGCAATAGCAACATACTAAACGATCGAGTGCTAAGCTAACGGAATGGGTCAAGTCAATCACATCATTATCCTAATGATGTGATCCCGTTAATCAAATGACAACTCATGTCTATGGCTAGGAAACATAACCATCTTTGATCAACGAGCTAGTCAAGTAGAGGTATACTAGTGACACTCTGTTTGTCTATGTATTCACACATGTATCAAGTTTCCGGTTAATACAATTCTAGCATGAATAATAAACATTTATCATGATATAAGGAAATAAATAATAACTTTATTATTGCCTCTAGGGCATATTTCCTTCAGTCTCCCACTTGCACTAGAGTCAATAATCTAGTTCACATCGCCATGTGATTTAACATCAATAGTTCACATCACCATGTGATTAACACCCATAGTTCACATCGTCATGTGACCAACACCCAAAGAGTTTACTAGAGTCAGTAATCTAGTTCACATCGCTATGTGATTAACACCCAAAGAGTACTAAGGTGTGATCATGTTTTGCTTGTGAGATAATTTCAGTCAACGGGTCTGTCACATTCAGATCCGTAAGTATTTTGCAAATTTCTATGTCTACAATGCTCTGCACGGAGCTACTCTAGCTAATTGCTCCCACTTTCAATATGTATCTAGACCGAGACTTAGAGTCATCTAGATTAGTGTCAAAAATTTGCATCGACGTAACCCTTTACGACGAACCTTTTGTCACTTCCATAATCGAGAAACATATCCTTATTCCAGTAAGGATAATTTTGACCACTGTCCAGTGATCTACTCCTAGATCACTATTGTACTCCCTTGCCAAAATCAGTGTAGGGTATACAATAGATCTGGTACACAGTATGGCATGCTTTATAGAACCTATGGACGAGGCATAGGGAATGACTTTCATTCTTTTTCTATCTTCTACCATGGTCGGGTTTTGAGTCTTACTCAATTTCACACCTTGTAACACAGGCAAGAAACTCTTTCTTTGACTGTTCCATTTTGAACCACTTCAAAATCTTGTTAAGGTATGTACTCATTGAAAAAACTTATCAAGCGTCTTGATCTATCTCTATAGATCTTGATGCTCAATATGTAAGCAGCTTCACCGAGGTCTTTCTTTGAAAAACTCCTTTCAAACACTCCTTTATGCTTTGCAGAATAATTCTACATTATTTCCGATCAACAATATGTCATTCACATATACTTATCAGAAATGCTGTAGTGCTCCCACTCACTTTCTTGTAAATACAGGCTTCACCGCAAGTCTGTATAAAACTATATCCTTTGATCAACTTATCAAAGCGTATATTCCAACTCCGAGATGCTTGCACCAGTCCATAGATGGATCGCTAGAGCTTGCATATTTTGTTAGCACCTTTAGGATTGACAAAACCTTATGGTTGCATCATATACAACTCTTCTTTAATAAATCCATTAAGGAATGCAGTTTTGTTTATCCATTTGCCAGATTTCATAAAATGCAGCAATTGCTAACATGATTCGGACAGACTTAAGCATGGATACGAGTGAGAAACTCTCATCGTAGTCAACACCTTGAACTTGTCCAAAACCTTTTGCGACAATTCTAGCTTTGTAGATAGTAACGCTACTATCAGCGTCCGTCTTCCTCTTGAAGATCCATTTAATCTCAATGGCTCGCCGATCATTGGGCAAGTCAATCAAAGTCCATACTTTGTTCTCATATATGGATCTCATCTCAGATTTCATGGCCTCAAGCCATTTCGCGGAATCTGGGCTCATCATCGCTTCTTCATAGTTCGTAGGTTTGTCATGGTCTAGTAACATAACCTCCAGAACAGGATTACCGTACCACTTTGGTGCGGATCTTACTCTGGTTGACCTACGAGGTTCAGTAATAACTTGATCTGAAGTTCCATGATCATCATCATTAACTTCCTCACTAATTGGTATAGGCGTCACAGAAACTAGTTTCTGCGATGAACTACTTTCCAATAAGGGAGCAGGTACAATTACCTCATCAAGTTCTACTTTCCTCCCACTCACTTCTTTCGAGAGAAACTCCTTCTCTAGAAAGGATCCATTCTTAGCAACGAATGTCTTGCCTTCGGATCTGTGATAGAAGGTGTACCCAACTGTCTCCTTTGGGTATCCTATGAAGACACATTTCTCCGATTTGGGTTTGAGCTTATCAGGATGAAACTTTTTCACATAAGCATCGCAACCCCAAACTTTAAGAAACGACAGCTTAGGTTTCTTGCCAAACCGTAGTTCATACGGTGTCGTCTCAACAGATTTAGATGGTACCCTATTTAACGTGAATGCAGCTGTCTCTAATGCATAACCTCAAAACGATAGTGGTAGATCGGTAAGAGACATCATATATCGCACCATATCTAATAAAGTACGGTTACGATGTTCGGACACACCGTGGTGTTCCAGGTGGCGTGAGTAGTGAAACTATTTCACATTGTTTTAACTGAAGGCCAAACTCGTAACTCAAATACTCTTCTCCACGATCAGATCATAGACACTTTATTTTCTTGTTACGATGATTTTCCGCTTCACTCTGAAATTATATGAACTTTTCAAATGTTTCAGACTTCTGTTTCATTAAGTAGATATACCCATATCTGCTCAAATCATCTATGAAGGTCAGAAAATAATGATACTTGCTACGAGCCTCAATATTCATCAGACCACATACATCTGTATGTATGATTTCCAACAAATCTGTTGCTCTTTCCATAGTTCCGGAGAACGGTGTTTTTAGTCATCTTGCCCATGAGGCACGGTTCGCAAGCATCAAGTGATTCATAATCAAGTGATTCCAAAATCCCATCAGTATGGAGTTTCTTCATGCGCTTTACACCAATATGACCTAAACGGCAGTGCCACAAATAAGTTGCACTATCATTATTAACTTTGCATCTTTTGGCTTCATTATTATGAATATGTGTATCACTACGATCGAGATCCAACAAACCATTTTATTGGGTGTATGACCATAGAAGGTTTTATTCATGTAAACAGAACAACAATTATTCTCTAATTTAAATGAATAACCGTATTGCAACAAACATGATCAAATCATATTCATGCTCAACGCAAACACCAAATAACACTTATTTAGTTTCAACACTAATCCCGAAAGTATAGGGAGTGTGCGATGATGATCATATCAATCTTGGAACTACTTCCAACACATATCGTCACCTCGCCTTTTACTAGTCTCTGTTTATTCTGCAACTCCCGTTTCGAGTTACTACTCTTAGCAACTGAACCAGTATCAAATACCGAGGGGTTGCTATAAACACTAGTAAAGTACACATCAATAACATGTATATCCAATATACCTTTGTTCACTTTGCCATCCTTCTTATCCACCAAATAGTTGGGGTAGTTCCGCTTCCAGTGACCAGTCCCTTTGCAGTAGAAGCACTTAGTCTCAGGCTTAGGACCAGACTTAGGCTTCTTCACTTGAGCAGCAACTTGCTTGCCGTTCTTCTTGAAGTTCCCCTTCTTCCCTTTGCCCTTTTCTTGAAACTAGTGGTCTCGTCAACCATCAACACTTGATGTTTTTCTTGATTTCTACCTTCGTCGATTTCAGCATCACGAAGAGCTCGGGAATTACTCTCGTCATCCCTTGCATACTATAGTTCATCACGAAGTTCTACTAACTTGGTGATGGTGACTAGAGAATTCTATCAATCACTATTTTATCTAGAAGATTAACTCCCACTTGATTCAAGCGATTGTAGTACCCAGACAATCTGAGCACATGCTCACTGCTTGAGCTATTCTCCTCCATCTTTTAGCTATAGAACTTGTTGGAGACTTCATATCTCTCAACTCGGGTATTTGCTTGAAATATTAACTTCAACTCCTGGAACATCTCATATGGTCCATGACGTTCAAAACGTCTTTGAAGTCCCGATTCTAAGCCGTTAAGCATGGTGCACTAAACTATCAAGTAGTCATCATATTGAGCTAGCCAAACGTTCATAACGTCTGCATCTGCTCCTGCAATAGGTCTGTCACCTAGCGGTGCATCAAGGACATAATTCTTCTGTGCAGCAATGAGGATAATCCTCAGATCACGGATCCAATCCGCATCTTTGCTACTAACATCTTTCAATATAATTTTCTCTAGGAACATATCAAAAATAAACACAGGGAAGCAACAACGCGAGCTATTGATCTACAACATAATTTGCAAAAATACTATCAGGACTAAGTTCATGATAAATTTAAGTTCAATTAATCATATTACTTAAGAACTCCCACTTAGATAGACATCCCTCTAATCCTTTAAGTGATCACGTGATCCATATCAACTAAACCATGTCCGATCATCACATGAGATGGAGTAGTTTCAACGGTGAACATCACTATGTTGATCATATCTACTATATGATTCACGCTCGACCTTTCGGTCTCCGTGTTCCGAGGCCATATCTGTTATATGCTAGGCTCGTCAAGCTTAACCTGAGTATTCCGCGTGTGCAACTGTTTTGCACCCGTTGTATTTGAACGTAGAGCCTATCACACCTGATCATCACGTGGTGTCTCAGCATGAAGAACTTTCGCAACGGTGCATACTCAGGGAGAGCACTTTTATCTTGAAATTTTAGTGAGAGATCATCTTATAATGCTACTGTCAATCAAAGCAAGATAAGATGCATAAAAGATAAACATCACATGCAATCAATATAAGTGATATGATATGGCCATCAACATCTTGTGCTTGTGATCTCCATCTCCGAAGCACCGTCATGATCACCATCGTCACCGGCGCGACACCTTGATCTCCATCGTAGCATCATTGTCGTCTCGCCAATCTTATGCTTCTACGACTATCGCTACCGCTTAGTGATAAAGTAAAGCATTACAGGGCGATTGCATTGCATACAATAAAGCGACAACCATATGGCTCCTGCCAGTTGCCGATAACTCGGTTACAAAACATGATCATCTCATACAATAAAATTTAGCATCATGTCTTGACCATATCACATCACAACATGCCCTGCAAAAACAAGTTAGACGTCCTCTATTTTGTTGTTGCAAGTTTTACGTGGCTGCTACGGGCTTAGCAAGAACCGTTCTTACCTACGCATCAAAACCACAACGATAGTTTGTCAAGTTGGTGCTGTTTTAACCTTTGCAAGGACCGGGCGTAGCCACACTCGGTTCAACTAAAGTGAGAGAGACAGACACCCGCCAGTCACCTTTAAGCAACGAGTGCTCGCAACGGTGAAACCAGTCTCGCGTAAGCGTACGCGTAATGTCGGTCCGGGCCGCTTCATCTCACAATACCGCTGAACCAAAGTATGACATGCTGGTAAGCAGTATGACTTATATCGCCCACAACTCACTTGTGTTCTACTCGTGCATAACATCAACGCATAAAACCAGGCTCGGATGCCACTGATGGGGAACGTAGTAATTTCAAAAAATTTCCTACGCAAACGCAAGATCATGGTGATGCATAGCAACGAGAGGGGAGAGTGTTGTCCACGTACCCTCGTAGACCGAAAACGGAAGCGTTAACACAACGCGGTTGATGTAGTCGTACGTCTTCATGATCCGACCGATCAAGTACCGAACGTACGGCACCTCCGAGTTCAGCACACGTTCAGCTCGATGACGTCCCTCGAACTCCGATCCAGCCGAGTGTTGAGGGAGAGTTTCGTCAGCACGACGGCGTGGTGACGATGATGATGTTCTACCGACGCAGGGCTTCGCCTAAGCACCGCTACGATATTATCGAGGTGTAATATGGTGGAGGGGGGCACCGCACACGGCTAAGAGATCAATGATCAATTGTTGTGTCTATGGGGTGCCCCCTACCCCCGTATATAAAGGAGCAAGGAGGGAGGCGGCCGGCCTAGGAGGAGGGCGCGCCAAGGGGGGAGTCTTACTCCCACCGGGAGTAGGACTCCTCCTTACTTGTTGGAGTTGGAGAAGGGAAGGGAGAAGGAGAAGGAAGGAAGGGGGCGCCCCCCCTCCCTAGTCCAATTCGGACTAGTCCATGGGGAGGGGTGCGGCCACCCTTTGAGGCCTTTCTCTCCTTTCCCGTATGGCCCATTAAGGCCCAATACGAATTCCCGTAACTCTCCGGTACTCCGAAAAATACCCGAATCACTCGGAACCTTTCCGATGTCCGAATATAGTCGTCCAATATATCGATCTTTACGTCTCGACCATTTCGAGACTCCTCGTCATGTCCCCGATCTCATCCGGGACTCCGAACTCCTTCGGTACATCAAAACTCATAATAAAACTGTCATCGTAAGTTAAGCGTGCGGACCCTACGGGTTCAAGAACTATGTAGACATGACCGAGACACGTCTCCGGTCAATAACCAATAGCAGGACCTGGATGCCCATATTGGCTCCCACATATTCTACGAAGATCTTTATCGGTCAAACCGCATAACAACATACGTTGTTCCCTTTGTCATCGGTATGTTACTTGCCCGAGATTCGATCGTCGGTATCTTAATACCTAGTTCAATCTCGTTACCGGCAAGTCTCTCTACTCGTTCCGTAATACAGAGGGCCCAGAGATACCTCTCCGACAATCGGAGTGACAAATCCTAATCTTGAAATACGCCAACCCAACAAGTACCTTCGGAGACACCTGTAGAGCACCTTTATAATCATCCAGTTACGTTGTGACGTTTGGTAGCACACAAAGTGTTCCTCCGGTAAACGGGAGTTGCATAATCTCATAGTCATAGGAACATGTATAAGTCATGAAGAAAGCAATAGCAACATACTAAACGATCGACTGCTAAGCTAACGGAATGTTTCAAGTCAATCACATCATTCTCCTAATGATGTGATCCCGTTAATCAAATGACAACTCATGTCTATGGCTAGGAAACATAACCATCTTTGATCAACGAGCTAGTCAAGTAGAGGCATACTAGTGACACTTTGTTTGTCTATGTATTCACACATGTATCAAGTTTCCGGTTAATACAATTCTAGCATGAATAATAAACATTTATCATGATATAAGGAAATAAATAATAACTTTATTATTGCCTCTAGGGCATATTTCCTTCAGATACGCCTCCAATTCTACCGCTACGTGAGTTTCTCAAACATAGTTATTAACTAATTTATATTGTTTATTTCAAAATAGTTGACAACTTATTTCCATTGATAGCTTATTTTCATTCTTCAAAGAATGTGCGGAAAATGGTAGACAAAACCCACTACACCGATGACTGCGAATTAACTTATCAGGAAAAAAATCATATGATCGCATTTTGTACTGATCTTGAGAATTACAATATCTACAATCAAACTCCTCAACATTATGGTCAATACGTGCCACTAGTGCACGTGTTGAACAACAGTAACTTCCATGGAGATACCCTGGTAAGATTTTTTACTATTACGACATCCTTGCGTCTTTTGCATACTTCTAAAACTAGTACATCATTGCTAACTATGAAGTTATTACTATGTTTTTCAACAGATAATCCCGAACGATTGTGTGCCTCATCTGATGTATGAGCATGGTCGCCTTGATTTTTTGAACATACGGCCAGTTCATCCTACGAATCTCAACTCTCCATACCGGATTTCTAAAAGAAGTGGAGACATGAAAATCAAAGAATGGAAAAAATGTATGGACAGTCGTAAGGAGGTTCTTGCAAGCAAAAGGAAGCGAAGCGCAAGAATTAGAGACAGGATGATCTCCATTCTCCATAATGGAGAGTCAGGGTCTATATTGTTTTATGCTATTTTTTACCTTAAAGAGGGTATTTAGGTCCTACCTAATACTGATGATCATTTGCCTAGAACAATTAAGTAGGGTTGGTTCAATGACTATGAGGATGATGATCGTATGACTTGTTATTAATAACGAGTAGAAGTTGTATGGTGATGATTAGTAGGACTTATTATTACGATGATGCATGATGCGGGCATGAAGAGTGAAGGCAACAAGTATAAGGTGCATGTCGAAAGTAGTACTAATCCAAACTCACTAGTAGGAAAAGGGGCTTTTACCCCGGTTTGTAAGGGCCTTTTGTCCCGGTTTTCGAACCGGGACTAAAGGGTCGTTACTAAAGCCCTAACCCTTTAGTCCCGGTTCTTACACGAACCGGGACAGAAGGTCCTCCACGTGGCCGCTGCTGCCAGCCCAGGCAGGGGGGCCTTTGGTCCCGGTTGGTGCCACCAACCGGGACCAATAGGCAGGGCCTTATGTCCCGGTTGGTGTCACCAACCGGGACCAATAGGCATCCACGCGTCAGCATTTCAGGGGCTGGGGTTTTTGTTTTTTTTGAAAGGGGGGGGGGGGGTTGGGGGGTTAATTTAGGTGTTTCATATATTGTGTTAGCTAGCTAATTAATAGAGAGAAGTGTCCTCTCTTATCTCCGTGGTTGGTCGACGCTACGTACTATATACGTATGGAGAGGACTAGACACGCTAGCTAGTAATCAAATGAAGGAAACAGAAGATCGTCATGAACATATGCATACAGAGAGAAGTGATATCGACCACCTCTCCTTCTCTGAGAGATTGGTCGACCAACAAGTTCTCGTATATCTATCCGACACTACCGGCTACATATATACAATAATTATCTCTTACAATACAATCTCCTAATGAAATTGTAAGAACACAGGGTCCACATAGTATTCTCCGTTTTCAGCGATCACGTGGTCAAGGAAGAATGCCGCCAATTCCTCTTGAATTCCTCGCATACGATCTGGTGCTAGGAGTTCATCCCGCTTCCGAAACATCTAATTTGAAGAAGGGGGTAAATACATATATATATGAATAAATGAAACTCAACACAAATGATGGTAATAAAATAAAATTGTGAATATTATTGCTTAGGCACTTCATATTGTTCTTCAGTGTAGCCCCGCTCACAGGTCGTGTAGCGGATGGACTCGCAAACGTAGTATCCACAGTAATTATTCCCGGGTTCCTGCCACAACCACTTTACAAGAAATAGAGGTCAATCAAACTGATAAGCAAGCATGCTAAATGGTATTGATGAAACTAGCGCTTGAATCACTAGGAGATGCGCGGAACATGCTACTATAGTACTTACTTTCGGGTGTTTAAATTGCAGCTTCTTCGGCAGTCCCGGAGCTTTTGTGGTGAATTTCTCCAAACCCTGCCAGACAAAGAAAACAATTACTTGATATCAGGAAATGAACAAAGTTGCTGATATGGTGGATAATGATCGATTTAACTTACTTCTCGAGCATTCGATGTTGGGGATCGTTGCAGAATTTTAAAATTTTCTACACATCACCAAGATCCATCTATGGAGTATACTAGCAACGAGGGGAAAGGAGTGCATCTACATACCCTTGTAGATCGCGAGCGGAAGCGTTCAAGTGAACGGGGTTGATGGAGTCGTACTCGCCGTGATCCAAATCACCGATGACCGAGTGTCGAACGGACGGCACCTCCGCGTTCAACACACGTACGGAGCAGCGACGTCTCATCCTTCTTGATCCAGCAAGGGGAAAGGAGAGGTTGATGGTGATCCAGCAGCATGACGGCGTGGTGGTGGAAGTAGCGGGGATCCCGGCAGGGCTTCGCCAAGCGCAAGCGGGAGAGAAAGGTGTCACGGGAGGGAGAGGGAGGCGCCAGGGGCTAGGGTACAGCAGCCCTCCCCCCTTTATATAGGCCCCCTGGGGGGCGCCGGCCCCTGGGATCCCATCTACAGGGGGGCGGCGGCCAAGGGGGGGAAACTTCCCCCCCAAGCCAGGTGGGGCGCCCCCACCCCCTGGGTTTCCAACCCTAGGCGCAGGGGAGGCCCATGGGGGGCGCACCAGCCCACTAGGGGCTGGTTCCCCTCCCACTTCAGCCCATGGGGACCTCCGGGATAGGTGGCCCCACCCGGTGGACCCCCGGGACCCTTCCGGTGGTCCCGGTACAATACCGATAACCCCCGAAACTTTCCCGGTGGCCGAAACTGGACTTCCTATATATAATTCTTCACCTCCGAACCATTCCGGAACTCCTCGTGATGTCCGGGATCTCATCCGGGACTCCGAATAACTTTCGGGTTTCCGCATACTAATATCTCTACAACCCTAGCGTCAACGAACCTTAAGTGTGTAGACCCTACGGGTTCGGGAGACATGCAGACATGACCGAGACGCCTCTCCGGTCAATAACCAACAGCGGGATCTGGATACCCATGTTGGCTCCTACATGTTCCACGATGATCTCATCGGATGAACCACGATGTCGAGGATTCAATCAATCCCGTATACAATTCCCTTTGTCAATCGGTACGTTACTTGCCCGAGATTCGATCGTCGGTATCCCAATACCTTGTTCAATCTCGTTACCGGCAAGTCACTTTACTCATACCGTAATGCATGATCCCGTGACTAACTCCTTAGTCACATTGAGCTCATTATGATGATGCATTACCGAGTGGGCCCAGAGATACCTCTCCGTCATACGGAGTGACAAATCCCAGTCTCGATCCGTGTCAACCCAACAGACACTTCCAGAGATACCTGTAGTGTACCTTTATAGTCACCCAGTTACATTGTGACGTTTGGCACACCCAAAGCACTCCTACGGCATTCGGGAGTTACACGATCTCATGGTCTAAGGAAAAGATACTTGACATTGGAAAAGCTCTAGCAAACGAACTACACGATCTTTGAGCTATGCTTAGGATTGGGTCTTGTCCATCACATCATTCTCCTAATGATGTGATCCCGTTATCAATGACATCCAATGTCCATAGTCAGGAAACCATGACTATCTGTTGATCAACGAGCTAGTCAACTAGAGGCTTACTAGGGACACGTTCTGGTCTATGTATTCACACATGTATTACGATTTCTGGATAACACAATTATAGCATGAACAATAGACAATTATCATGAACAAGGAAATATAATAATAACCATTTATTATTGCCTCTAGGGCATATTTCCAACAGTCTCCCACTTGCACTAGAGTCAATAATCTAGTTACATTGTGATGAATCGAACACCCATAGAGTTCTGGTGTTGATCATGTTTTGCTCTAGGGAGAGGTTTAGTCAACGGATCTGCTACATTCAGGTCCGTATGTACTTTACAAATATCTATGTCTCCATTTTGAACACTTTCACGAATGGAGTTGAAGCGACGCTTGATATGCCTGGTCTTCCTGTGAAACCTGGGCTCCTTGGCAAGGGCAATAGCTCCAGTGTTGTCACAGAAGAGAGTCATCGGGCCCGACGCATTGGGAATCACCCCTAGGTCGGTAATGAACTCCTTCATCCAGATTGCTTCTTGCGCTGCCTCTGAGGCTGCCATGTACTCCGCTTCACATGTAGATCCCGCCACGACGCTTTGCTTGCAACTGCACCAGCTTACTGCCCCTCCATTCAAAATATACACGTATCCGGTTTGTGACTTCGAGTCATCCAGATCTGTGTCGAAGCTAGCATCGACGTAACCCTTTACGACGAGCTCTTCGTCACCTCCATAAACGAGAAACATATCCTTAGTCCTCTTCAGGTACTTCAGGATATTCTTGACCGCTGTCCAGTGTTCCATGCCGGGATTACTTTGGTACCTTCCTACCAAACTTACGGCAAGGTTTACATCAGGTCTGGTACACAGCATGGCATACATAATAGACCCTATGGCCGAGGCATAGGGGATGACACTCATCTTTTCTCTATCTTCTGCCGTGGTCGGGCATTGAGCCGTGCTCAATTGCACACCTTGCAATACAGGCAAGAACCCCTTCTTGGACTGATCCATATTGAACTTCTTCAATATCTTGTCAAGGTACGTACTCTGTGAAAGACCAATGAGGCGTCTTGATCTATCTCTATAGATCTTGATGCCTAATATATAAGCAGCTTCTCCAAGGTCCTTCATTGAAAAACACTTATTCAAATAGGCCTTTATACTTTCCAAGAATTCTATATCATTTCCCATCAATAGTATGTCATCCACATATAATAAGAGAAATGCTACAGAGCTCCCACTCACTTTCTTGTAAACACAGGCTTCTCCATAAGTCTGTGTAAACCCAAACGCTTTGATCATCTCATCAAAACGAATGTTCCAACTCCGAGATGCTTGCACCAGCCCATAGATGGAGCGCTGGAGCTTGCATACCTTGTTAGCATTCTTAGGATCGACAAAACCTTCCGGCTGCATCATATACAATTCTTCCTTAAGAAAGCCATTAAGGAATGCCGTTTTGACGTCCATTTGCCATATCTCATAATCATAGAATGCGGCAATTGCTAACATGATTCGGACGGACTTCAGCTTCGCTACGGGTGAGAAAGTCTCATCGTAGTCAACCCCTTGAACTTGTCGATAACCCTTAGCGACAAGTCGAGCCTTATAGATGGTCACATTACCATCCGCGTCTGTCTTCTTCTTAAAGATCCATTTATTTTCTATGGCTCGCCGATCATCGGGCAAGTCAGTCAAAGTCCATACTTCGTTTTCATACATGGATCCTATCTCGGATTTCATGGCTTCTAGCCATTTGTCGGAATCCGGGCCCGCCATCGCTTCTTCATAGTTCGAAGGTTCACCGTTGTCTAACAACATGATTTCCAGGACAGGGTTGCCGTACCACTCTGGTGCGGAACGTGTCCTTGTGGACCTACGAAGTTCAGCAGTAACTTGATCCGAAGCTTCATGATCATCATCATTAACTTCCTCCCCAGTCGGTGTAGGCACCACAGGAACATCTTCCCGCGCTGCGCTACTTTCCGGTTCGGAAGGGGTGACTATCACCTCATCAAGTTCCACTTTCCTCCCACTCAATTCTTTCGAGAGAAACTCTTTCTCCAGAAAGGACCCGTTCTTGGCAACAAAGATCTTGCCTTCGGATCTGAGGTAGAAGGTATACCCAATGGTTTCCTTAGGGTATCCTATGAAGACGCATTTTTCCGACTTGGGTTCGAGCTTTTCAGGTTGAAGTTTCTTGACATAAGCATCGCATCCCCAAACTTTTAGAAACGACAGCTTAGGTTTCTTCCCAAACCATAATTCATACGGTGTCGTCTCAACGGATTTCGACGGAGCCCTATTTAAAGTGAATGCGGCAGTCTCTAAAGCATAGCCCCAAAATGAGAGCGGTAGATCGGTAAGAGACATCATAGATCGCACCATATCCAATAGAGTGCGATTACGACGTTCGGACACACCGTTTCGCTGAGGTGTTCCAGGCGGCGTGAGTTGTGAAACGATTCCACATTTCCTTAAGTGCGTACCAAATTCGTGACTTAAATATTCTCCACCACGATCTGATCGTAAGAACTTTATTTTCCTGTCACGTTGATTCTCAACCTCACTCTGAAATTCCTTGAACTTTTCAAAGGTTTCAGACTTGTGTTTCATTAGGTAGACATACCCATATCTACTTAAGTCATCAGTGAGAGTGAGAACATAACGATATCCTCCGCGAGCCTCAACACTCATTGGACCGCACACATCGGTATGTATGATTTCCAATAAGTTGGTTGCTCGCTCCATTGTTCCGGAGAACGGAGTCTTGGTCATCTTACCCATGAGGCATGGTTCGCACGTGTCAAATGATTCGTAATCAAGAGACTCCAAAAGTCCATCTGCATGGAGCTTCTTCATGCGTTTGACACCAATGTGACCAAGGCGGCAGTGCCACAAGTATGTGGGACTATCGTTATCAACTTTACATCTTTTGGTATTCACACTATGAATATGTGTAACATCACGTTCGAGATTCATCAAGAATAAACCATTGACCAGCGGGGCATGACCATAAAACATATCTCTCATATAAATAGAACAACCATTATTCTCGGATTTAAATGAGTAGCCATCTCGAATTAAACGAGATCCAGATACAATGTTCATGCTCAAAGCTGGCACTAAATAACAATTATTGAGGTTTAAAACTAATCCCGTAGGTAAATGCAGAGGTAGCGTGCCGACGGCGATCACATCGACCTTGGAACCATTCCCGACGCGCATCGTCACCTCGTCCTTCGCCAGTCTCCGCTTATTCCGCAGCTCCTGTTTTGAGTTACAAATATGAGCAACCGCACCGGTATCAAATACCCAGGAGCTACTACGAGTACTGGTAAGGTACACATCAATTACATGTATATCACATATACCTTTGGTGTTGCCGGCCTTCTTGTCCGCTAAGTATTTGGGGCAGTTCCGCTTCCAGTGACCACTTCCCTTGCAATAAAAGCACTCAGTCTCAGGCTTGGGTCCATTCTTTGACTTCTTCCCGGCAACTGGCTTACCGGGCGCGGCAACTCCCTTGCCGTCCTTCTTGAAGTTCTTCTTACCCTTGCCTTTCTTGAACTTAGTGGTTTTATTCACCATCAACACTTGATGTTCCTTTTTGATCTCCACCTCCGCTGATTTCAGCATTGAATATACCTCAGGAATGGTCTTTTCCATCCCCTGCATATTGAAGTTCATCACAAAGCTCTTGTAGCTCGGTGGAAGCGACTGAAGGATTCTGTCAATGACCGCGTCATCCGGGAGATTAACTCCCAGCTGAGACAAGCGGTTGTGTAACCCAGACATTCTGAGTATGTGCTCACTGACAGAACTATTTTCCTCCATTTTACAGCTGAAGAACTTGTCGGAGACTTCATATCTCTCGACCCGGGCATGAGCTTGGAAAACCATTTTCAGCTCTTCGAACATCTCATATGCTCCATGTTTCTCAAAACGCTTTTGGAGCCCCGGTTCTAAGCTGTAAAGCATGCCGCACTGAACGAGGGAGTAATCATCAGCACGTGATTGCCAAGCGTTCATAACGTCTTGGTTCTCTGGGATGGGTGCTTCACCTAGCGGTGCTTCTAGGACATAATCTTTCTTGGCAGCTATGAGGATGATCCTCAGGTTCCGGACCCAGTCCGTATAGTTGCTGCCATCATCTTTCAGCTTGGTTTTCTCTAGGAACGCGTTGAAGTTGAGGACAACGTGGGCCATTTGATCTACAAGACATATTGTAAAGATTTTAGACTAAGTTCATGATAATTAAGTTCATCTAATCAAATTATTCAATGAACTCCCACTCAGATAGACATCCCTCTAGTCATCTAAGTGAAACATGATCCGAGTTAACTAGGCCGTGTCCGATCATCACGTGAGACGGACTAGTCAAGATCGGTGAACATCTCCATGTTGATCGTATCTTCTATACGACTCATGCTCGACCTTTCGGTCCTCCGTGTTCCGAGGCCATGTCTGTACATGCTAGGCTCGTCAAGTCAACCTAAGTGTATTGCGTGTGTTCCGAGGCCATGTCTGTACATGCTAGGCTCGTCAACACCCGTTGTATGCGAACGTTAGAATCTATCACACCCGATCATCACGTGGTGCTTCGAAACAACGAACCTTCGCAACGGTGCACAGTTAGGGGGAACACTTTCTTGAAATTATTATAAGGGATCATCTTACTTACTACCGTCGTTCTAAGCAAATAAGATGCAAAACATGATAAACATCACATGCAATCAAATAGTGACATGATATGGCCAATATCATTTTGCTCCTTTGATCTCCATCTTCGGGGCGCCATGATCATCTTCGTCACCGGCATGACACCATGATCTCCATCATTGTGTCTTCATGAAGTTGTCACGCCAACGATTACTTCTACTTCTATGGCTAACGCGTTTAGCAATAAAGTAAAGTAATTTACATGGCGTTATTCAATGACACGCAGGTCATACAAAAAATAAAGACAACTCCTATGGCTCCTGCCGGTTGTCATACTCATCGACATGCAAGTCGTGATTCCTATTACAAGAATATGATCAATCTCATACATCACATATATCATTCATCACATCTTCTGGCCATATCACATCACAAGGCACATGCTGCAAAAACAAGTTAGACGTCCTCTAATTGTTGTTGCAAGTTTTTACGTGGCTTCTATAGGTTTCTAGCAAGAACGTTTCTTACCTACGTAAAACCACAACGTGATATGCCAATTTCTATTTACCCTTCATAAGGACCCTTTTCATCGAATCCGTTCCGACTAAAGTGGGAGAGACAGACACCCGCTAGCCACCTTATGCAACTAGTGCATGTCAGTCGGTGGAACCTGTCTCACGTAAGCGTACGTGTAAGGTCGGTCCAGGCCGCTTCATCCCACAATACCGCCGAAACAAGATAAGACTAGTAGTGGCAAGAAAAATTGACAACATCTACGCCCACAACTGCTTTGTGTTCTACTCGTGCATAGTAACTACGCATAGGCCTGGCTCATGATGCCACTGTTGGGGATCGTTGCAGAATTTTAAAATTTTCTACGCATCACCAAGATCCATCTATGGAGTATACTAGCAACGAGGGGAAAGGAGTGCATCTACATACCCTTGTAGATCGCGAGCGGAAGCGTTCAAGTGAACGGGGTTGATGGAGTCGTACTCGCCGTGATCCAAATCACCGATGACCGAGTGCCGAACGGACGGCACCTCCGCGTTCAACACACGTATGGAGTAGTGACGTCTCCTCCTTCTTGATCTAGCAAGGGGGAAGGAGAGGTTGATGGAGATCCAGCAGCACGACGGCGTGGTGGTGGAAGTAGCGGGGATCCCGGCAGGGCTTCGCCAAGCGCAAGCGGGAGAGAAAGGTGTCATGGGAGGGAGAGGGAGGCGCCAGGGGCTAGGGTACAGCAGCCTCCCTCCCCCCTTTATATAGGCCCCCTGGGGGGGCGCCGGCCCCTGGGATCCCATCTACAGGGGGGGCGGCGGCCAAGGGGGGAAACTTCCCCCCCAAGCCAGGTGGGGCGCCCCCACCCCCAGGGTTTCCAACCCTAGGCGCAGGGGAGGCCCATGGGGGGCGCACCAGCCCACTAGGGGCTGGTTCCCCTCCCACTTCAGCCCATGGGGCCCTCCGGGATAGGTGGCCCCACCCGGTGGATCCCCGGGACCCTTCCGGTGGTCCCGGTACAATACCGATAACCCCCGAAACTTTCCCGGTGGCCGAAACTGGACTTCCTATATATAATTCTTCACCTCCGGACCATTCCGGAACTCCTCGTGACGTCCGGGATCTCATTCGGGACTCCAAACAACTTTCGGGTTTCCGCATACTAATATCTCTACAACCCTGGCGTCACCGAACCTTAAGTGTGTAGACCCTACGGGTTTGGGAGACATGCAGACATGATCGAGATGCCTCTCCGGTCAATAACCAACAGCGGGATCTGGATACCCATGTTGGCTCCTACATGTTCCACGATGATCTCATCGGATGAACCACGATGTCGAGGATTCAATCAATCCCGTATACAATTCCCTTTGTCAATCGGTACGTTACTTGCCCGAGATTCGATCGTCGGTATCCCAATACCTTGTTCAATCTCGTTACCGGCAATTCACTTTACTCGTACCGTAATGCATGATCCCGTGACTAACTCCTTAGTCACATTGAGCTCATTATGATGATGCATTACCGAGTGGGCCCAGAGATACCTCTCCGTCATACGGAGTGACAAATCCCAGTCTCGATCCGTGTCAACCCAACAGACACTTTCAGAGATACCTGTAGTGTACCTTTATAGTCACCCAGTTACGTTGTGACGTTTGGCACACCCAAAGCACTCCTACGGCATCCGGGAGTTACATGATCTCATGGTCTAAGGAAAAGATACTTGACATTGGAAAAGCTCTAGCAAACGAACTACACGATCTTTGAGCTATGCTTAGGATTGGGTCTTGTCCATCACATCATTCTCCTAATGATGTGATCCCGTTATCAATGACATCCAATGTCCATAGTCAGGAAACCATGACTATCTATTGATCAACGAGCTAGTCAACTAGAGGCTTACTAGGGACACGTTCTGGTCTATGTATTCACACATGTATTACGATTTCCGGATAACACAATTATAGCATGAAATTAGACAATTATCATGAATAAGGAAATATAATAATAACCATTTATTATTGCCTCTAGGGCATATTTCCAACATTTGAGTCATGTTCGCATAGTCCTGGGGATCTTTTCGTCTCGAGTCTAAGACGGTTACTACTCCCTGCTCAAGCTTAATCTCTAGGAGAATATAGTGGAAGCTGCGCATGCATGCATAAGTCATCAATTACATTACCATAACCTAGACTAATAAGGGAAACCGAATATGCACAAGACAGTAACACTCACTTGAAGTTGTAAGGAAAGAGTATTATATCTTTGTTTTGATTTAATACCAACGATTGTAGCAAGTTGGCCTCGGCTTCTTTGGGATGTTTTTCAACCGTATATGCATCTATGAGATTTGTGTTAATGAACCCAATATCACCGATTTGTCTTTTCTTCAATTCGGCGATCTTCAATCTGCATAATATAGTGAGGATAATTATAAATACATGCAATGAAAGAGTTGACCTATATAGAGAGACTTAATGACAGAAGTAGTACTACTTACAGACAGTAGCAAGTGATCGTTGTTTTATCGAGGGCCTTTTGATTGTAAAACTGGAAGAAATCCTCAAATGGAACATTCAACAGTTCAATTCCAACGAGGTCATGCTCTGGTTTAACTCTCAGCGTCAAAGTACTTGTCCCATCAGACTCTCTGCAGGTTTTCATGTACCAATCATGTAATCTTCGCATCATCGTTGTTAGAGATCTTTCATCTTTGACGAGAGGCTTCCCGTAATGGTATTTGTGTTCATCCACCTCCATGATTTCATAATGTACATCGTCGGGCAGGTAATCTCCAAATTGCTATAACCGGGCACCATCCTCGGATCATTAGCGACGATGTCTTTTGACACCTTGAGCGGGGGGCATGATTGGTTCGCTTGTTCGCTGAGCTGGGCAATTTTTTTCCTAGCTCGTCGTTCTTTTAACCTTTGATCACTGACAGTACTTCCCGACCGCTCCGCTTCGGCATATGTCTTTGCAAGAATGCGCTCATAGTTGCCTCTCGGCGGAGACTTTGGTGGTTTTGTCAGGGCAGCCAGAGTGCGCTTTGCTTTCACCGGATCTACCTTCTCCTCCGGAGGTGGGTGTTTCTTTGCTTTCACCCCTTCAAAGAAGTTTGTCACTTCGGCTCGCACGATCTTCCTGGTTTCCTCCTCGGTCCTCTCGTATGGTAACTTCTCTGGAGTCTTCAGAGAAGGACCGAATCTGTATTGCCTCCCGCCTCTGGCAGCTGTACTGCTAGACGCCGGCAGAGCAGACGGAGCGGCTGCGGCTGTCTTCTTTCCTTGCTTACGAGGCGGAGGAGAAGGACTACGACGCGCCGGAGCAGCCGCAGCGGCGGCGGGTGTCTTCCGCCCTTGCTGACGAGGCAGAGAAGGAGGAGGCTGGCTGCTCTGGCGCGCCGGCGCAGGCGGAGAAGGAGGCGGAGTGCCACCACGCGCCGGAGAAGGAGGCTGAGTGTCCTGATCACTCGCCGGAGGAGGAGGCGGAGGAGGAGGCAGAGTGCCGCCACGCGCCGGAGAAGGAGGCTGAGTGCCCTGATCACTCGCCGGAGGAGGAGGCGGAGTGCCCTTACTCGCCGGAGCCGTCCAGTTCGGAAGCTTGATGAGCTCCTTCCGCCATAGGCATGGAGTCTTCAGAGCAGAACCCAGCCGAGTCTCCCCTTCACCGGTAGGGTGGTCAAGCTGGAGCTCCTCAAATCCCTCCGTTATTTCATCCACCATCACCCTAGCATATCCTTCTGGAATCGGCCGGCAGTGGTAGGTTGCGTCGGGTTCAGGAGGTAAAACAGAGCCAACAGCCGCCTTGACTTTGAAGTTCTTCCATTCCGCCATAAGGTGGCAATGTTGAGACTCCGTGATAGCATCCACGGGGTAGCTAGCAGGAGCCGCATGCTCCAGCTGAAGCAGCTCGGTGGAAGCCACACTGCTTCTCCGCTGAGATGGCGGTGTAGCTTCGGGGGCAGTTTCGGCATGTCGATTGCCGTCTCGTTCCTCTAGCGCTTGAACCCTTTCGTGCAGCTTCTGAATTTGGATCTGCTCCACTTTTTTCCTCCTCTCCTGGCTTTTGTAACCGCCCGCGTCCGGAAAACCAGCCTTCCACGGAACGGAGCCTGGCGTGCCTCGTGTCCGTCCAGGGTGCTCAGGATTCCCGAGGGCCATTGTGAGCTCGTCGTTCTCTCTGTCTGGAACGAACGTCCCTTCCTGCGCTGCATCGATATATTGCTGAATCTTCTTGACTGGTATTCTCAAAAGCTCGTTCGTCCAAACGCACCTCCCTGATACAGGGTCCAAGGTTCTGCCAGCCCCGAAGAACCAAGTCCGGCAACGGTCTGTCCAGTTCATTGTCTGTGGTTCGATCCCTTTTTCAAGCAGATCATTCTCAGCCTTGGCCCACTTAGGTCGGGCTTTGAGGTAGCCACCTGACCCCGTGCGATGGTGAAGCTTCTTCTTCGCAGCATTCTTCTTGTTTGTCGCTGACATCTTCTTACTCTTTTCCGATGTCTTGTGGGCCACAAATGCGGGCCAGTGATCTCTGATCTTCTCATACCGGCCAATGAATTCTGGTGTCTCTTCTTTGTCGACAAACGTTTTCAGCTCATTCTTCCACCTCCTGAATAGGTCTGCCATCTTCTTAAGAGCATGAGACTTGATTAATTGCTCTTTAACTGGCTTCTCCGGATCCTCCTCTGGCGGTAGGGTGAAATTTGCCTTCAGCTCAGTCCAAAGATCATCTTTCTGCATATCATTGACATAAGACACCTCAGGGTCTTCCTTCTTAGGCTTATACCATTGGTGGATGCTGATCGGGATCTTGTCCCTAACTAGAACCCCGCACTGAGCAGCAAATGCATCCTTTGTCCGGATGGGTTCAATCGGTTGGCCGTCGCGCGCGATTGCTGTGATCTCAAACCTTTCATCCGAGCGCAACTTTCTCTTCGGGCCTCGTCTCTTTACCGCAGTTGTGCTCGATCCGGAGGGCTAGAAAAAAGAAGAAAGACGAGTGTTAATTAATATGTGTACATACCAAAACAATGAATGCATCAATTAGCTAGTCAGCACAGGCTTAACTAATATATTTACCTGGCCGGACTCTGTTCGGTCACCGGAGCCGTCACCACGGGCTCCTTCTTGCACCAGCATTGGGTCACCGGAGCCATCATAATCATGTCTTTCCTCCTCCACTCTTCGATCACCGTAGCCTGCTTCTTCACCCTGTTCTTCCAGACCATCATTGTCGTTAAGATACGACAAGATATCACCTCCGGCTAAGATTATGTCCCCCAACACCTCTTCTGCTTGCTCGTCTCGTCCGTGCTCCATTGTTTCTGCAAATATTACAACATGGCAATTATTACACAAACATGACAGCAGGTGGATATATTAGTGCAAACGTAGACCTAGCTTATTCCGGGTTTGGGGTGGCCTCGGCAACGCTTCAAGGGTAGGGGCGCGGCGGGAGGGGGTAGGAGACCGACATCGTTTTTTTCTAGGGTTTGGGTGTCCTCGAGAGTTTTGGTCGAGCGAGAGGGCCGGGGGGTGCTCCCGTGGTATAAGTTATCACGGTCGAGAGGGGGTATAAATATCGACCGTCCATCATGTCGAAGTTATCTGGGAGGGAGTTATATATATCGACAACGACGACATACATACATGGGAAAATAATGTTATCGGGGAGGGGGTATATCGACCCCCCCCCCACGTGTTGAAGTTATCGGGAGGGGGTTATATCGACAACGACGACATACGTACATGGGAAAATAATATTATCGGGGAGGGGGTATATCGACCCCCCCTCGTGTTGAAGTTATCGGGAGAGGGGTATATCGACGACGACAGACCCGATAAAACATAAGAAAACGAAGAAGAAATAAAAAGAGGAGAAGAAGAAAAGGAATAGAGGAGAAGATCGAAGAAAAAAAAGAAGAAAAAAAAGAGGAGAAGAAGAAAGGAATAGAGGAGAGAAGAAGAAAAAATAGAATTTTTTCTATTTTTTCTTCTTCTCTTCTATTCCTTTCTTCTTCTCCTCTTCTTTTTCTTCTTTTTTCCTCTTCTTATTTATTTCTCCTCTTCCTCCTCTTCTTCTCCTTTCTTCCTCTTCTTATTTTCCTTTTTCCTCTCATTCATAAAAAAATGTTCAAATAGAAAATTTCGAAAAAAAGTAAAGGTTTTGCCTAATGCATTGTTCATATGAATATACAAACATTTGCATATTCTACAATAATTAATATCACCAAAAAAATCTATGAACAGAAAAAAATCCTAACTTTTCTAAAAATCTATCTTTTGCATATATACATGAACATATATATACACAGAGAACATATATACATACATATACTCATACATGAACATATCATCATATATGAAAACAAGCATATATATGAAAAAAAGCATATATAGAAAAGGCGCCGGCCGGACCAAGGTGAGGAGGACCGCGGGGTCGGCGGTGAGGATGGCGACGGGGCAGTGGGCGCGCGCTCGGGGTAGGGGGCGACGGCGGCAAAGGGCGGGGCAGGGCGACAGCGACGACGGGGACGGGCCGGGGCGGCGCGCGTCGGGGCAGGGGCGCGGCTGACGGCGAGGGCGCGGGCAACGGCGACGGCGACGACGGGCACGGGCGACGGCGACGGCAACGGCGGGGGCGGCGGGCGGCGTCGGGGCGGCGGGCGACGTCGGGGCAGTCTGGCGGCGTCGGCGTCGTCGGGGCAAACTGCAGATGAACTCTGAAAAATTTCCTAAGTGTTTGCTTATATAGCAAAGCCTTTAGTCCCGGTTCGTGGCACCAACCGGGACTAAAGGTAGGCATTAGTCCCGGTTGGTGCCACCAACCGGGACCAAAGGGGGAGGGGGTGCCCTCTTTTCAGCAGCGCAAAGGGCGGGAAGCGGCGGCCTTTGGTCCTGGTTGGTGGCACCAACCGGGACTAAAGGGGGGCATTGGTCCTGGTTGGTGCCACGAACCGGGACCAATGCACCCCTTTAGTCCCGGTTGGTGGCACCAACCGGGACCAAAGGCCTCTTGCTGCCCGCGTCGCGGCCAAAAGTTTAGTCCCACCTCGCTAGTTGAGAGGGGCTCGGAGTGGTTTATAAGCCCCGCTGCGGCTGCTGTCTCGAACTCCTCTCTATAGCAGGCTTCTGGGCCTAACTTTGGCGTGCTACCTGTTGGACCCTTTAGCCCTTCTGGGCCTGTATTTGCAAACCCGAGGGTTGGAGGGCCCAGCGGACAGCGCCCCAACAATTTTTGTTGCTGTTTTTAGTTTTTTGTTTTCTTTTTTGCTTTATTTATTTTGTTTTGTTTCTACTTACAACAAAAAACTTATTTATTTTATTTTATTTTGTTTCTAATTACTTATTTATTTTACTTTATGATAATTCTTTTTGCTATTAAAGTTTCTATCAAAAAAAGTTCTTTATGAAAATTCTTTTTGCTGTATTTAGTTTTTTTGTTTTCTTTTTTGCTTTATTTATTTTGTTTTGTTTCTACTTACAACAAAAAACTTATTTATTTTATTTTATTTTGTTTCTAATTACTTATTTATTTTACTTTATGATAATTCTTTTTGCTATTAAAGTTTCTATCAAAAAAGTTCTTTATGAAAATTCTTTTTGCTGTATTTAGTTTTTTTGTTTTCTTTTTTGCTTTATTTATTTTGTTTTGTTTCTACTTACAACAAAAAACTTATTTATTTTATTTTATTTTGTTTCTAATTACTTATTTATTTTACTTTATGATAATTCTTTTTGCTATTAAAGTTTCTATCAAAAAAGTTCTTTATGAAAATTCTTTTTGCTTTTAATGATTTTGAACAGAAAATACTTCGATAATTTTAGTTGCATCAATTTTATATGATTTTAGTTTCAATAATAATAGAGGTTTCTTATAATGTTTTGAACAGAAAATACTTTGTTAATTTTAGTTTCATAAATTTTATTAAAGTTTATTTTATTTTGTCGGAACACAAGAAGTCCGGAGTTGTAATAAGTTATTAAAAATAAAAAAGAGGCGCAATGCTCGTTGATTTGCTTCAAGCCTTTCGGAATAGTGTAGACTGCACTGCACATAGCTCCATGCAGTCTACCTTATTCCTCAAGGCTTGAAGCTAAGCAACGTGAGCATTGCGCCTCTTCTTCATCGTCTCTGCACTCAGGGCTTATAAACCGCTCCTAGTGCCTCTCAGCTAGCGAGGTGGGACTAAAAAACTGCTTAGTAAGAAACTCTAGTACCGGTTCGTGCCACGAACCGGTACTAAAGGTGCTCGTGGGGCCACAGCCTCATTAGTACCGGTTCGTGGCACCAACAGGGACCAAAGGGTGGAATTGGTCCCGGTTCGTGCCACCAACCGGGACCAATGGCCTTGCACAGCGGCGTGGTGGTGAGTTTAGTCCCACCTCGCTAGCTGAGAGAGAGCCGCACCTGTTTATAAGGTGCGGTGCGCCTGAGCTGTCGAGCTCCTCTCTAAAGCAGGCTTACGGGCCTAACCTCTCTGTACATGCCTGTGGGCCTACTGGGCCTTCTGCGGGCCTGAATCCTGGCCCATGGATGGGTTTCTAATCGTATTCAGGCCGTGGTGGCCCAGTAGGTGGCATAATTTTTAATTTTTGGCCTGTTATTTTTCATGCATTTACTAATTATTTTGAGCTATAAGACCCTAAAATTGAAAAGCATTTCAAATGAACTCTGAAAAGGTTGAAAGTTGGCATGGTATCATCATTTCATCCACATAGCATGTGCAAGAAAGTTGAGAGGGTTACGGCAAAAACTAGATGCACTTCTTGTACAAAACGGACAATGGTATCATACTCGTCTGTTACAAAGTTGGCATGGTATCATCATAATAGTTGCGGGAGAAAGTCTTCACTTTTTCTTCGCTTGTGTCATTTGCTTATTGCGCCGTAACCATGGATAATCTTCATCGTTTATCAGGATGCTTGGGTCAGCCTTGACTTTGAAGGGAGGAATTTCATGAAACTTTTCATAATCTTCAGACATGTCTGTCTTGCCCTCCACTCCCACAATGTCCCTTTTTCCTGAAAGAACTATGTGGCGCTTTGGCTCATCGTATGATGTATTCGCTTCCTTATCTTTTCTTTTCCTCGGTCTGGTAGACATGTCCTTCACATAGATAACCTGTGCCACATCATTGGCTAGGACGAACGGTTCGTCAGTGTACCCAAGATTGTTCAGATCCACTGTTGTCATTCCGTACTGTGGGTCTACCTGTACCCCGCCTCCTGACAGATTGACCCATTTGCACTTAAACAAAGGGACCTTAAAATCATGTCCGTAGTCAAGTTCCCATATGTCCATTATGTAACCATAATATGTGTCCTTTCCCCTCTCGGTTGCTGCATCAAAGCGGACACCGCTGTTTTGGTTGGTGCTCTTTTGATCTTGGGCGATCGTGTAAAATGTATTCCCATTTATCTCGTATCCTTTGTAAGTCAATACAGTCGAAGATGGTCCCCTGGACAACGAGTACAACTCATCACAAACAGTGGTGTCACCTCTGAGACGTGTTTCCAACCAACTGCTGAAAGTCCTGATGTGTTCACATGTAATCCAGTCGTCACACTGCTCCGGGTGTTTGGAGCGCAGACTGTTCTTGTGTTCATCGACATACGGGGTCACCAAGGTAGAGTTCTGTAGAACTGTGTAGTGTGCTTGAGACCAAGAATATCCGTCCCTGCATATTATTGAGTCCCCTCCAAGCGTGCCTTTTCCAGTCAGTCTCCCCTCATACCGCGATTTAGGGAGACCTATCTTCTTAAGGCCAGGAATGAAGTCAACACAAAACCCAATGACATCCTCTGTTTGATGGCCCATGGAGATGCTTCCTTCTGGCCTAGCGCGGTTACGGACATATTTCTTTAGGACTCCCATGAACCTCTCAAAGGGGAACATATTGTGTAGAAATACGGGCCCCAGAATGACAATCTCGTCGACTAGATGAACTAGGACGTGCGTCATGATATTGAAGAAGGATGGTGGGAACACCAGCTCGAAACTGACAAGACATTGCGCCACATCACTCCTTAGCCTTGGTATGATTTCTGGATCGATCACCTTCTGAGAGATTGCATTGAGGAATGCACATAGCTTCACAATGGCTAATCGGACGTTTTCCGGTAGAAGCCCCCTCAATGCAACCGGAAGCAGTTGCGTCATAATCACGTGGCAGTCATGAGACTTTAGGTTCTGGAACTTTTTCTCTGGCATATTTATTATTCCCTTTATATTCGACGAGAAGCCAGTCGGGACCTTCATACTGAGCAGGCATTCAAAGAAGATTTCTTTCTCTTCTTTCGTAAGAGCGTAGCTGGCAGGACCTTCATACTGCTTCGGAGGCATGCCGTCTTTTTCGTGCAAACGTTGCAGGTCCTCCCGTGCCTCAGGTGTATCTTTTGTCTTCCCATACACGCCCAAGAAGCCTAGCAGGTTCACGCAAAGGTTCTTCGTCACGTGCATCACGTCGATTGAAGAGCGGACCTCTAGCTCTTTCCAGTAGGGTAGGTCCCAAAATATAGATTTCTTCTTCCACATGGGTGCGTGTCCCTCAGCGTCATTCGGAACAGCTAGTCCGCCGGGACCCTTTCCAAAGATTACGTGTAAATCATTGACCATAGCAAGTACGTGATCACCGGTACGCATGGCGGGCTTCTTCCGGTGATCTGCCTCGCCTTTGAAATGCTTGCCTTTCTTTCGACATTGATGGTTGGTCGGAAGAAATCGACGATGGCCCAGGTACACATTCTTCCTGCATTTGTCCAGGTATATACTTTCAGTGTCATCTAAACAGTGCGTGCATGCGTGGTATCCCTTGTTTGTCTGTCCTGAAAGGTTACTGAGAGCGGGCCAATCGTTGATGGTTACAAACAGCAACGCGTGCAGGTTAAATTCCTCCTGTTTGTGCTCATCCCACGTACGTACACCGTTTCCATTCCACAGCTGTAAAAGTTCTTCAACTAATGGCCTTAGGTACACATCAATGTCGTTGCCGGGTTGCTTAGGGCCTTGGATGAGAACTGGCATCATAATGAACTTCCGCTTCATGCACATCCAAGGAGGAAGGTTATACATACATAGAGTCACGGGCCAGGTGCTGTGATTGCTGCTCTGCTCCCCGAAAGGATTAATGCCATCCGCGCTTAAACCAAACCATACGTTCCTTGGGTCAGCTGCAAACTCAGCCCAGTACTTTCTCTCGATTTTTCTCCACTGCGACCCGTCAGCGGGTGCTCTCAACTTCCCGTCTTTCTTACGGTCCTCACTGTGCCATCGCATCAACTTGGCATGCTCTTCGTTTCTGAACAGACGTTTCAACCGTGGTATTATAGGAGCATACCACATCACCTTCGCAGGAACCCTCTTCCTGGGGGGCTCGCCGTCAACATCACCAGGGTCATCTCGTCTGATCTTATACCGCAATGCACCGCATACCGGGCATGCGTTCAGATCCTTGTACGCACCGCGGTAGAGGATGCAGTCATTAGGGCATGCATGTATCTTCTGCACCTCCAATCCTAGAGGGCATACGACCTTCTTTGCTGCGTATGTACTGTCGGGCAATTCGTTATCCTTTGGAAGCTTCTTCTTCAATATTTTCAATAGCTTCTCAAATCCTTTGTCAGGCACAGCATTCTCTGCCTTCCACTGCAGCAATTCCAGTACGGTACCGAGCTTTGTGTTGCCATCTTCGCAATTGGGGTACAACCCTTTTTTGTGATCCTCTAACATGCGATCGAACTTCAGCTTCTCCTTTTGACTTTCGCATTGCGTCCTTGCATCGACAATGACCCGGCGGAGATCATCATCATCGGGCACTGGTTCCTCTTGATCTTCAGCAGCTTCCCCCCTTGCAGCATCATTGGGCACATCGTCTGGTTCCTCTTGATCTTCAGCAGCTTCCCCCGTTGCAGCATCACCGTATTCAGGGGGCACATAGTTGTCATCGTCCTCTTCTTCTTCGCCGTCTTCCATCATAACCCCTATTTCTCCGTGCCTCGTCCAAACATTATAGTGTGGCATGAAACCCTTGTAAAGCAGGTGGGTGTGAAGGATTTTCCGGTCAGAGTAAGACTTCGTATTCCCACATATAGGGCATGGACAACACATAAAACCATTCTGCTTGTTTGCCTCAGCCACTTCGAGAAAATCATGCACGCCCTTAATGTACTCGGAGGTGTGTCTGTCACCGTACATCCATTGCCGGTTCATCTGCGTGCATTATATATAATTAAGTGTGTCAAAAACCATTACAGAACATCATGAATAGATAATTAAGTGACCAAATTAATAGAAGTTCATCATCACATTAAAACCAAAGTACATACATAGTTCTCATCTAACAACATATATATAGCTCTCCAGAGCATCTAATTAATTAAACCATACATTGAAACTATGTAAAACATTTCAATGCGAAAACAAATGCGATCATAATCGCAACCAAGGTAACAATTGATCCAACGGCATAATGATACCAAGCCTCGGTATGAATGGCATATTTTCTAATCTTTCTAATCTTCAAGCGCATTGCATCCATCTTGATCTTGTGATCATCGACGACATCCGCAACATGCAACTCCAATATCATCTTCTCCTCCTCAATTTTTTTTATTTTTTCCTTCAAGTAATTGTTTTCTTCTTCAACTAAATTTAACCTCTCGACAATAGGGTCGGTTAGAATTTCCGGTTCAACCACCTCCTAGATAAATAAAATCTATGTCACGTTGGTCGGTATATTTGTCATAAACAATAAATGAACCAAATAGTTATAAAAAGATAATATATACCACATCCGAATCATAGACAGGACGAGGGCCGACGGGGGCGGATACCAAAACCATCGCACTATGTAATAAGAAGGAATAATAAAAGTAACAAAATTAGACAAGTAACTATCTAAAGTAAGAATTTTTTCCTTTCAGAAAGAAGATAAGAACAAGAGGCTCACCACGGTGGTGCTGGCGACGAGATCGGCGCGGGCGATCGACGGCGGTGAAGACGGGGACGGGACGTGACGGACCGCTAAACCTAGACAAATCTCGGGGAAAATGGAGCTCGGAGGTCGAGTTTCGAGAGGAGAAAGATTAACTAGTGTGGCTCAGACATTTCATCGAACACCTCATGTGCATAGGAGGTGAGCTAGAGCACCCAAATGCCCTCCCCTCGCCGGCCAGAAAAAACAGAGCACTCTGGAGTGCTCTGCTGTGGCGATGGGGTATATATAGGGAACTCTTTGGTCCCGGTTCGTGGCACCAACCGGGACTAAAGGCCTTTGGTCCCGGTTGGTGCCACGAACCGGGACCAATGCCCCCTTTAGTCCCGGTTGGTGGCACCAACCGGGACCAAAGGCCTTGTGCTGCCCCGCGTCAAAAGTTTAGTCCCACCTCGCTAGTTGAGAGGGCTCGAGAGTGGTTTATAAGCGCTGCTGCGCCCACCCTCTCGAGCTCCTCTCAACTGCAGGCTTTCGGGCCTAACCGTTCTCTTTGCCTGTGGGGCCTACTGGGCCTTCTGCGGGCCTGAATCCTGGCCCACGGATGGGTTTCAAGTCGTATTCAGGCCGTGGTGGCCCAGTAGGTGGCATAATTTTTTTCTCTGTTTTTTGTTTTCTCTTTTGCTTTATTTGTTTTGTTTTGTTTCTACTTACAACAAAAAACTTATTTATTTTATTTCTAATTACTTATGTATTTTACTTTAATTATTTCATTTTTATTTATTTTACGGCTGCTATTTGTATTTATTTTACTGCTGCTATTTTTATTTAATTTATTAAGGTTTATTTATTTTAGTTACTATAGTTTATTTTATTAAGGTTTATTTATTTTGTTTACTATAAAAAAATAAACATAGATGCGCTTATAGAGGAAATTCAACCTAAATTCATAATAAATTTCTATGAAATTTACTGTGATTTTAGGTCAAATTCCCTGTATAAGGGCATCTATTTTCACTTTAAGAGGAGCTCAACAAGGCAGAGAGGGACGGGGTTATAAACTGGTGTGAGCGCCCTTCGGTTGGCGAGGTGGGACTAAACACTGGCCGCAACTAGGACTAGCCCTTTAGTCCCGGTTTGTGGTATGAACCGGGACTAAAGGGTGGTGGGCCAGGAGCGTGGCCCATTGGTCCCGGTTTGTCCCACCAACCGGGACCAAAGGGTCCGGACGAACCGGGACCAATGCCCCCACGAGGCCTGGCAGGCCCCTGGCTGCACGAACCGGGACCAATGCTCACATTAGTCCCGGTTCGTGACTGAACCGGGACTAATGTAAATATTGCCCTGTGACCAAAGCCCAGTTTTCTACTAGTGACTTGATCAAGTTAGGATTAATATTACTTTCGACATGCACCACATGTTGCCTTCACTTTAATCTAAGCCATGTTTAGGCATAGCAGTAGCGTTGGTAAACCAAGCACGGAAATAAGAAAGGACACTTCTCTCTGTTAGCTAGCTTACACACCCTAAATTACCTCCTTTCATAAAAAGAAAATCTCAGCTCCTGCCATCTGCTGACGCGTGGATGCTTTTTGGTTCCGGTTGGTGCCACCAACCGAGACTGAGAGCGTGTTTGGATCAAGTCCTGACTAAAAAATGCCTGGCCTGGAGCCTGCCTGGGAACTGCCTGGACTTTGTTTGTTTCATGTCCTGGTGAAACATATGCTGGCCTGGCCTGGTTCGTGCGGACATTGATTAGCCTGAGTTTTTTATCCAGGCAATTTGCTTAGCCTGGGCCAGGCGTCCGAGACAGGTAGCCTGGTGCACAAGTGCAGCTGGGCATCAATACCGAGGCTAATCAGCAGTCGCATGCTGGACTTGTGACTTTATGGCCCATTTAAAATGCAGCCACGCCAGGCTATGAACCAAACACAGCTACTCTAAGCTAGCCTGACCAGGCATGAAAGCACTACCGCATCAGGCAGCTCTCAGGCGTGAAATTTTTCCAGGCATAACGTTCAGGACACCATCCAAACTAACCCTGAAGGCCCTCCTACCTGGGCTCGCCGCAGCGGCCACGTGGAGGCCCATCTGTCCCGATTCGTGTAAGAACCGGGACTAAAGGCCTAGGGCATTAGTAACGACCTTTTAATCCCGGTTCCAAAACCGGAACAGAAGGCCCTTACGAACCGGGACAAATGGCCCTTTTTCTACTAGTGTAAAGTGCTCCAGACATAAAAGAAAAAGCATGGCTACCTCTGCTCTAATGTTCTTTGTGAACGGCTGCATCCCAATAGACTCCGGTGTCCTTGAAGTTGAGCTACAAATATTGAACATGACCCTAAAAATTAACCTTTTCGTTAGAAAAATTAAAACTTTCATTTTTCTAGATCATCATCCACATTCAAACAGTCAAGGATCACATCACCTTGGATGCAGGATACCATGTTTAACTTCACCAGCATGTTGTCTGCCTGCATCAATAGTTAACAAATAACTAAAATAAATTTCATAGATGGTATGCGTCCATAAGGCCTAACATGTTTCTTCGCTTTCAATGGTGTTGCAAGAACACGGTGACTTTTATAGCTATTAGAATATCCTGTCCACATACTTGAATTATTGGCCTACAACTAGTCCATCAAAATTTGGTACTCCTCTAAGAGTTACACAATCCAGGTTGAAAGGAATAGGTTGTCTGGGCCACCCCAACTCGTATTTCATTCTGCATATTTCCTTTGTCCAAAATCGTTTGCTCTCCATTTTACTGCTTGTGGTATAGAAGAAGAGACATGCAAGCATAAATGTGAACAACGGCCATCCACCTTTCTCATGGTGCATTAGCATAATATTTTTCTTCCCTTCCAACATAAGCCACCTCTCACTCAGCCCGGTGAAGTGGATGATGATGGGCTTCTTAGGTATCGACAGGGGTAGTCTTTGACTGAAATTTTGTACAGAGAAACCAAACATTTTACTTCAGCTCTGAAGTTTAATACTATCAATGAAGAATCTGCAACACATGGCTTCTATCAAATACTGCAAGCATTGAATTGGCCCGCCATTTTCTCTTCTTATCAAACTGGACTTGTAAGAACCTTCACGAACATTTTAGCAGCACGACAATTAGATACCAAAATAGCTACATGAAAATGATATTTTTTAGTCTTAGTACGCATAGTCAATACCACAGTGCAACTAAGTATGTGATTGGAAAAAGGAGCAACACATTCATGTTGTTATCTTGTCCCTGCATATTCGCATGGATCTTCCAACAGTTTGCTATTTTCTAGCAAGAGAAAATCATACTCTATCCACACGCGCTAATACAAGCAATTCATTCCTAGATATCATGGCAATCAACCGAAGTCTCGAGAGCACGAAGCAAGGTTGCGCAGCACTGTGGTCAGCAGAGAGCACGAAGAGGCAGGAGGCCACACACGCAACTCATGGCGTTGTCCAGGCCACCAAATCGCAGTGCAACACCACGCCTTCTATAATTCGTCCTGACAACCACACCTTCGATCCTGCGCGCTGACCACCACACCCATGGCAGCTGCAGCCCTCGTTTCACCTGATGGGGAGAGGATGGGATCCACCGGTCGGATTATCATGATGTGGAGGGGATGGTTGAGGCCAAGATACGGAGGGATAGGGAACCAGGAGGGACGCCGGGGGTGAGAAAGAGGGGTGGATCGGGCCCCTGTCTGATGGCACCGATGGTACCCAGCGGAGGAAGAGGAACGGGGGATGGGATCTCACCATATCCAGCGAGGCAGGGGAGAAGAACCCGCCGTGGTCGAGCATGGCGGCGGCGGCGGCGCGCTCGCTGCGAGAAGGAGAGGTCGCGCACGGGGCCCTGTCTCGAGATCCAGGGGTGGGAGGCGCGGACGAGGGGGCCGTGCAGGGGTGTTTTTTTCCTACTGCGCGCGAGGTGGGGCATCGGCTTCGACAGAAAAAAAATCGGCGAGGAGGAGGGAAGCGAACTAAACCAAACGATACCACGTACCAGCTCTCCATTAGGAGCAGAAGATAAAAGATAATATTTCATAACAAATTAAATGGGTACATAAATGCTTTCATAATGAGGTTTATTTGTCATGATTTACATGTTAATTTCCTTAAAATCCGTTATTTGTTTCAAGAAAAAACCCATTATTTGTTTCCTAAAATAAATTGCATCAACAAGACAAATTGGTTGGTTTGGGTAAGTTAGGAAATTTTAGTCCATGATTTTTTGTACGTCAGAAAAGTGCTGCTTTTTTGCTAAAAAAAAGAGTGGAGAGAAAAATATCCGGCGTGGAGAGTGGTGGTGGGAGGTGAGACGAAAAAACCAGACGAAATATCCGGCGACCACAACGGCTGGGTCGAATGAATCGACGACTCTCCATGGGGTCAACGTGTACCCGTCTCGCATGGGGTCTCGCATGTCTCCTGGCTATTGATTGGGCCGGCTCGGAATTGGGCTGCCCAAGCCTCTCGCTCCTCGCTTGCGTGGTTTAAATCTACGCTCGCGTGGTTTAAATCTGCCAAGATTGTTTCGGGCGCCATTTGTGGCTCACTATTTTGCCCGACATCATCGGTATCCCTATGAACCTCACTATTCAATAAAGGTTACAGTTGCTCAAAAAAAAAGCTGCCAAGATTTTTTGAAAATTCTGAACTGTTTTTGATAATGCAAGCATTTTTCTAATTGGCAACCTTTTTTGTAAAATTATTATTTAATCAAAATTTTAACATATTTAAAGACTTTTTTAATGCGAGCATTTTTCACAAATTTGAATATTTATTTTCAATTTTTTGACATTTTGTGAGGACACATACATTTTTTCAAAACTTTTGAGTAACATTTTTGAAAATTCTGAACAAAATTAGATCTTTTGAAAAAATCAAAGAAAGAGAAAAAATCCAGAAAAACTGCAAATAAAACCCACCTCCTAGAAGGTTCCCAAGACTGAACAACATCTTACATGCCCCGGCCTATCCCATCTTACCTTTGTCCGCTCGATTCCTGTGTGAAACAATGACTACTTGAAGCAATGTGCGTCCAATAGGGTTTTCCTAGAAGGAGGACGTGTCCCACCTAGTTAGTTCGGTGTTGGATCTTTGGTTCCCAACCTCACCTTCCATGCTTCTTTAACAACACATTGCGCTGACCTCGTGCCGCGGCCTCCTCCTCATGTTCTCAACGGCTTCCGGGTCATTTGCGCCCCGTGTGCCGGTACATTCGACGTGGTCCCTCATTTAGAGAATTATATTGTTGCAGTTTGGAAACTACATGATCGGCTATGCAATGCTGACCTCCGCAGGCTGTTTGAGCTTGGAGAACAAAGACCGGTTGGCATTCTTCAAGGTGCTAATCATTGCCATTGATAATGACAAGATGCAGTATGGCCTTCTCTTCCACCGGTGAGCCTAGGTGGAACATGTGCGCCGACATTGTGGACGACGAGTGCCGCGGCATCTGTGCGATGCCCAGGCAATATAATGATGTCTTGAGCCGTGGCATGTTGCGCAGGTTATTTTGGGGTGCCTCAGGGTTCTACAGTCTTGATGTGAGCACCGAAAGCCCCCGAGTATAGAACACCATTGACACTTATGGCAAACCGTTTATACCTTAAGCTTGAATTTGGTGCCAAGGAGGGGCTGGCAGTGCTCAACCTGCGAATAAATGGCTCCTGCCTAGAGATGTGGATATGGAACCAGGACGGCACACCTTTACACATGTTGATGTTCACACTAAAACAAACATATTTGGCTGAACAAGGATATTGAAGCAGCGGTATACACATGCTTGAGAGAGAAGAATGGCACGTTGCTCATCAAGGCAATCCATGAACGCGTCTATCTTATGATCAAGACTGGGGTGGTGCGGGAGGTTAAGGAATTGTCATACTGTCACAGGCCTCAACCGTCAGAATGTTGTGCCACTGAAGATAGATTGGTCTTCCTTGTTCCTTCTTTGCTTCTCAGCTAGGTGGTGTAGCCACACGTAGTGATATTTTCTCAATTCTTTAGTTTGCACTGTCAGCTACAGCCTAGACATGCATAAACAGTAGGTAGATGAAAATCAGAGAATTCCTCATATTACTCTCGTCCATGTTAAAATCAATAGTAAATAAATTAATCTGACTGTTGTAATTAATAAATCTGAATGTGCCGACCTGAGTGGCTAATTCTTATTTAGTTTTTACCCTCAAGTTAATAAGATTCGCTCTGAATTTGTCAATGTTAAAAGTTTTATCTCAAACACAACTCTGTTTTTTTCCTTCTGAAAAAGAGGATAATGACGGACTTAAAGTTGACAGCAGAGATTTTACAGACTTGATGAGCTACATGACGATGATGATGATCTTGTTCCAGGGGCTTGTCTCCTCCAGTGCAGTTATGACTCGAAGAAGCCTTGTCTTCAGTCATCACTTTCATCGGTGTCATACTGGAAGAGGGAATCAAGAACATTGGTCTTCTCTTTTTCTGAAGCTTCATCTTCCCCTTCTGCAACTGTTGCTTTACCGCTATCTCGTGCAGCTGCAGCTTCAGTAGTCTTGTGTTTCTTCTGAGGATTTGCAGCAGCGGGCTTTGCCTTTACAATGAACTTCGGCATCTTAGATGCCACCCTCTTGTTCCCGTCTCTGTTGGCACTCTCAAGTCCACTGGCTTTGGTCAAGCCATCTGTTGGAGGAAGAACTAGCACTGATTTAGAAGACTCGTTAATGTCTGACCGAAAATCTTCGTTGTCGTCTTTGATCCAATTAACATAAGCTTCCGAGTTATGGAAAGTGATTGATCTCACGAGTTCTTCGTCTCCCTCCTTTAAATTTTGATGATAAGCAGTAGAAGAAGAATGGTTCAGAATCTCAAGCATCCGGTCAGCGGAGACCCGGGCATGTATAGATCTCATCGACAGCGTCTCCTCTAAAGCGGCGAGTCCGTCCATATCCCGCTTGGAATCCATGGCTCTGTTCTCCAGCGCTCTCATCTGATCGCCCATCTCCTCGGTTGCGCGTTTCCTCTTCTCCTTGCCCACCACAGCCTCAGCCTCGCGCCATGGCTCGAAGTTGCGGTTGGCCCCGGACTCCACCGTATAATCCGAGTTTCGGGGGTCCGTCTTGAAGGCGATCTCGGCGGAGCAGCGTGTGCGCTTGATGTAGAACCTGTGTATTCGTATGCCCAGGTATGCCTCGCCGGCGGCGTCCTCTTTGCGTGAGTTGAACTTGGTGCCCTTGGAGATGTACGTCCCGCAGGTGCCGCAGCGGATGCTCATCGGGAGCATCACGCGCACCTTGATCTGCTGGTTCTTGGGCTGCCGCCGCCGCGGGATTTTCGCCGGGTCGAAGTCGTCCGTGTAGTGTTTGTTCAGCACCTTGCGCTCGCCCATGTCGCCGGATCTTGGAAGCGAGCGGGAGCCCTAGGTCGTACGGGAGGCCACGGCCAGGTAGAGGATTCGAGAGATCGGGATCGCGTGGGATTCTTAAGAATCCCTTCGATTCGACGAAGGCGGTTAATATTAGATCGTTTCCGAGTCTGTGTGAAAAAAGAGTTTTTTTTTTTCTGACGGGTTGTGAAAAAAGAGCTTTGTTGCTTCTTTTTAGCGAAGAGAGATTTTTTTTCGAAAACACTAACGTCCACACGTGTGGGCGTTAGCCAACTCGCCCACGCCCACACGCCTCAATCGCCATGCAGTGCTTTTTGCACGAATCTTGGCACCAGAGGGCTAATTTTGTGTGTCACTTAGGACAACTCGTGTGTGTGGCGTGTGAGGGAGTTCGCCCGCACGCTGTTTTCCCTCCGAGGTCAGCGGTTGCGACTCGGGGCGTGCGGTGGAACTACCGTCGCGCCCGCACGCCCCGCACGATTTTTGTCCCCATCTCCCACGATTGCCCATTTTCCCACTCTCCCACACCAAAGTTGTCATTTGCCATGTTTTTTTGCAGGTTACATGGCAACTGCCCTATTCGTGATTGTAAGCAGATGGCAACTCTCTTTTACTCCAAACATGTTATTGTTGCCACGTCTGTTTTGTAGCGCTACATGGCAACTGTCTAGTGTTAGTAGGTGGCAACTCCTAAAGATACCACCGTAGCCCACGTGCCCGTCTCCTCTCCCACACACCAAAAGCTATCAGTTGCCATGCGTTTTTGCAGGGTACATGGCAACTGCCCTAGTGTGCTTGTAAGCAGCCGGCAACTCTCTTTTTACCTGGGACATGTTTTTTGCCATGTTTTGTAGTGCTACATGGCAACTGTCTAATGTTAGTAGGTGGCAATTCCTAAAGTTTTCAAATCATGGCAACTGTAGTAGACCAGACCATACATGGCAACAGCTGCAGTTGCCCAAAAATGTCATCCGGCACTTGACCTGAGATGGCAACTGCAGTTGAGCAACCATGGCAACTGTAGTTGTCCGACATGGCAACTGTAGTTCAGCGACATGGCAATTGTAGTTGTCCGACATGGCAACTGTAGTTCAGCGACATGGCAACTGCAGTTACACGTACATGGAAGAGGGTCTGGACCATGGCAATCGCGGCGGGACGCGTGGTTACTGCCACGCGGGGCGTGTGGCTCGCAGGCGGGGAGGGGCGACGGCCGAGACGGGTCGTGCGGGCCGTGTGGTCGCTCGCCCGAACGTGCTCATGCGGGCGATCGCGCCGCACACCGAACGTGCGGGCTGTGGCGGGGTGTGCCCGGACGTACTCACGCGGGCGGGCCTGTGTCGATGCCACACGGGGCGTGCGGCAGATACCCCTAGATGCCACACGTGTGGCAGTTATCGACGTCCTTTTTTTTGAGCAACCACGTAATTCATTTCACTGATAGAAATTAAGTTACATAGCCAAACACACGTGGAAACTAAAAGACTGACCAGAAAAACACGATTGTCCGGGAAATATTGTAGATAAAGCCCTAAAAGATAGAAAAAATCAGAACTATCCATAGGATTTCTTGCACACGCCAAAGCTAGCGGCCGCCGCCCAAATCCTGCATCGACAAAGCGCACACCAGAAAAGACGCCAAGCCTCCACCATTGCGAGATCCAAAGAAGCACCATCCCAACGAGGCTTTTTAAGTCGATGAACAGACCCGCTGCAAGCAGCAAGGCACATGTTGCTATGGCCCCGTGCTACCTTGGACCCAGATTTGCTGCATCTGATCGACGAGGTCGAGGAAGAACAATAGATCCACCACCATCAGACCAACCTCCTCGCTCCGGAGCATCCGCCTCGCCCTGGCCACCAGAACCGTCGCGACCGACAAACGCCAGCGACACATTGAGAAACTAATCTCGCAAGATCGAAAAAACGGTGAGAGGACCAAGCCACCTGCTTCATGGCATCGCCGTTCAGAGCACCGCCAAGATGGGGGAGAAGCAGAGGCACCTTATTCCGACATGACGCCGTCCCCGCCACCGATGCGACACCCCTGAGAAAACCTAGCCCGACGCTGTCCCCGCCACCGATGCGACACCCCTGAGAAAACCTAGCCCAACCCTAACTACTCACCAATGGCGAAACACCGGGGTCCCACCCCCTGCCGCCGCCGTAACGGCGGACGGAGGAGGCGGGGGCCAGCGATCTCGCTGGCGGAGGTAGGGGGCAAGAGATGGGTCGCCGCCGCCTGTAGAGGTAGGGGACAGATGCGATCTCGTAGGTAACTACCTGGCCTTCTTCGGAAAATCTGGGTGCGGTGCAGAGCAAAGAGAGCTTTGTTGCTACATCAAGTGACAGTTACGGAGATTTTACGAGCTGCGCGCCCATCCCACCAGTTAAATTCAGGGTTGCCTAAAAAAACTAAAATTCAGGAGGGACCGTTAATTAGGAGTAGAAGGTTGTTTATAGACCAATTAAAATAAGACAGGTCAGCGGGTCTGTAAAGTTTGTGAGCGGGCAGTCCGTGTGTCAACTAGCATTACACACAAACCAACCCTACCCGACCTCAGGTAATCACCCAACCGGCTCGATTGCCGGGCTCGTTCTATAAACTTAAGTTTGAGAAATATTTAGCACCTACCAAAATTACCCTATTTCATTGGTTTCGGTGGACTGATTTTTTTGAACTTGAAACACAAAAAGTTATTTGAAAATTACTTGAATTCTTGCGTACAACTGAAATATTTTGATGTCTGCTGAAATTATTGAAATTCAGTAAATTCATCAAAATCTCATTGAAAGTGAGAACCATCGCCTCGCCAATCGCATGCGTTGCTCCCATGTGCTGCTTGCCCAACTTTCATTCTCTTTCCCTTCCAGCCTTGTCACCCATGTCCAGTACAATAGCAACATCTCATCACAACATTCTCCTACGCGACTCAATCATCATCGGTCGTTCTCTGCCGCCGCGAATGTCGATCCTCGACAACCCCATTGCCCAGTTTGCCGGTGGTGGGGAGGAGAATCCCGGTGCCTCCACTCCGGATAATAGTTCATGTTAGGGTGTTTTAGTTCTCGCAGGTGCGGCGCTCAGGCGGATGGCGGCGCATCTTTTTTGAGTTTTTCTTTCGGGCTTCGATCCTCCTCGAGTTCGTCCGTTTGAACATAGTCGATAGAGCTCCAGCGTAAATTCATGACATCTCTGTGGGGCGGTGAGGTTAGGGTTTCTCGACATGTGACGAGATTTGGTGTCAGGTGCTTTAGATCTATGCAAGGGTTCAGCGGCGAATATTGCGGCTCGAGGACGCTGGTCCTTAGGAGCACGCTGCATGAAGATTTCCTGGCTCTCATCCGCAAGGTCAAGTCGGCTTCGGTAGGGGAGCGGTGACAACGGTGCATCAACTGCTCATTCTAATGACAGTAGTGGTCGGTTGATGCTCTCAAAATCTTGATGTAATTTTTATTATATTTGAGATGCTTTGTTTTTCGGATGAAATTTTAATATAGACCCGATCCTTTCCGCAAAAAAAGTCGGCGGGGCAAGGGGAATGAGTTCAGGATCACTAAATCTGATGACGGTACGGCTATAGCAAATCATATTTGCCGCCAACGAGCTCCCAAACCCAAATGTTGACATTGGAATGTTAGTGATTTGCGGATTTTAATGTTGCATAGGTTATTTTGAAAAGCTTCAAGCTCGTGTACATTTTTGCTAGATATACAGAGGTGACATGGTGCAATAACTTTGGGATGTGTGCTGCTAGTGTAGTCTTGACTTCCATGTTGCATGCTATGTTGATTGTTTTTCTCGGCAATTTTCTATCACCAACGGAGATTTTTCTGCATACAGTAAAATGTTGCATTGGTGAGTTTGAAACGCCACTACATTTCTTTGGCATGTTTCAAAACACCAAGTACACAAATGTTGATACAATGTTTTTATTTGCGGGGAAATTAGGGGGTTTTTGTTAGAGTTGTGTCGAATATTATTTACAAGGTAGGTTACAGTTGGACTATGAATAGTATTGTGTTTAGATAGGATATGGAGTCGTGTCCTAATAGGACACTTGTATCCCAGGCCTCTCATATATACTGGGGGTAGACACACGATGTAACCTATGCCAACATAATAGCACAGGCGCGTAAGAGGGAGCCGGCGCCCGGGTGGCCGGTGTGCGGTATTGTGACGGTGTCATGGGGAGGAGAGCCCATAGTCAGGCCTCGGGGATGTAGCCATATCGGTGAACCTCATTAACAAATCTCGGTATCGTGCTTGTGTGATTGTTTGGTTCTCGGATGATCGACGGTGGCCTCAGATTTATTTAACAAGTGGTATCATGAGCAAGGGTCGAAGAGGCCGTTGAAGTTGATCTAAAGGAGGAAGAAGATTGCATCGACAGACTGCAGGAAGCGATCGCGATACTGGAACGAATATCGTCGGCGAGTTGCGATTCAAAGCGAAGTTTGTCGTGTTGTGATCTTTAAGCAGCAATCGTGAGCAGGGAGGCGTCGGCCCGTCGGTGGATGTCTTTCATGAGCAGATTGGATCGATCCAGATCGATCGGAAGCAGTGGCAGACGGGGAACCGTTCGGCACAAGCGCGTGTGTGACGACGTGGACGAGGTGACTGCAGGCGGTCGCGCTGCGGCACAAGGCCCGGAGCGAGCGACTACAATAGAAGAAGAGGCATGGGTGCAAAAATAGAAAAAATCTAGCTGGGCCATCAGATCCAGGGTGAATGGTCCGGATTCCATCGGAAGGATCCGAGTGCACAGGTGCTTGGTTCTTTGCACAAAGCTCCCTTGGTTCTACTCATTTTGCTTTCAGAATCACCTTCTCCTTCCTAGGAACGCAACAACTCCGAGCCAAATCTCCCCATCGTGTAGCAGCCGCCTCCTGGACCAACCTCTCGACTTTCTCCAGCTTACCGACGGTGGAGGCGGGCCAGATCCGGTGCCTAGCTGGGCGATTGCGGTCAGTGGAGATCCAGATCCAGCTCCTGACCATCTTGTCACCGGCGGCCTGATTGCCCCGGCGGACCTCCCCTGTTCTAAGCTGCGACCTTGTGCGGACAAGTTCTCCAAGGTACTCTTCTCCGACGTCCACAGAACAACCTCGCTCGATCCTTTATCCTACCCCAACAAGCCCATTCTTCACATGTCGCCCGCACCCCTGCGCATCTAGCTCCGCTATCTGGGAACGGCGGAGAAGAAAACTCCAATCTTCAGCCTTCAGGTATCCTTTTCTGTTAGGTTGCTACCAATTTTCATAGTTAATTCTGTAGCATTTCATTTAGAAAATATTTTTGTTCATCTATGCATATCATCTACAGAATATTTTGGTCATTGATCCCCGAATGTACTATTGCTTTAAAAGTGTGCTCGGGGCTATGTTCTATCGCTATTGGATGATTTATAAACTTTTTTTTCACCAACGTATCCTCTGGGATAAGATTCAGAATTTCTGCATCTTTGGAAATGGTATGAATGGCAACATTTATAAAATTCTAAGCATATGGACATTTAGTTTAGATACCATACTCTTTATCATGAGTAGCAGTAGCTTTGGAAGCTTACAATTATTTTTGGGCAAAGGATATATTCAGAGAAGTATGCTTCAGAAAAATGTCTTATTTATGAAGGACAAACTGATTGATATATGAGAGATTTAAGGTGGTTATTGCAAAAGTTATGTTCTATATGTAACTAGTAGTAGGGGGTTTTCAAGAAATGTACACTAAGAACCCTCCACCTAAATCTATACCAGTCATTTTCCATCCAATGGCTTGGATTCTTGCATTGACGAACTCAAGGTGGTGAAGAATATTCGTCAAGATGAAGTTTGTTAGAGTTATGTCGAATATTGTGTACAAGGTAGGTTACGGTTGGACTATGAGTAATATTGTGTTTAGATAGGATATGGAGTCGTGTCCTAATAGGACACTTGTATCCTAGGCCTCTCATATATACTTGGAGTAGACACACGATGTAACCTATGCCAACATAATGGCACAGGTGCGCAAGGGGGAGCCGGCGGCGTGTGCCGGCGCCCGGGTGGCCGGTGTGCAATATTGTGACGGTGTCATGGGAGGAGCGCCCATAGTCAAGCCCCAGGGATGTAGCCATATCGGTGAACCTCGTTAACAAATCTCGGTGTCGTGCTCGTATGATTGTTTGGTCTTGGATGATCGACGGTGGCCTCAGATTAATTTAACAATTTCATTCACTGCTAATACAAGATCACAAATAAAAGGAGCGTTAGTACGCTCCGTCCGAGCATAATTAGCTAGACAACGTGAAATCATATATTGCGATATTGCCACCTTCATCGAAATAAACTCCTGCTGTTACATCAAAGCTTTGATTTCCTTCATTAAGGTGCCATAAGCAGATTTGCCAAGTGACTCGTTACAGAGAGCGGATAGGTATCCACCAAGTCTGATTGCACTATGACCGGAAGAGATGACTACTAAAGAGCTAGTGACATCTGCATAATTGCAAGAAAAAAAAGAAAGAAAGAAGAAGATCATGGCATGAGACAAACGTCACCTCGCCATGGTTGTTGGTGAGAATCATTCCAACACTTGTCGTGACCCTCTTGCTTCCACCGTGGAGGTACCCCCCACCAATCCCACTAAGCCCGATGCATGCCGGCCTCTTGCTTCCATGCATGCCCCGGTGCCCTCCTGGGGCAAGAAAAAAAAATTAATTATCCTTTTGCCTTTAGTGGTGTCAATGTACTCAGTTTTGCCCTCAGATACGAATTGTGCTCAGTTTTGTCTCTAATCCGTGTGCACCGACTCGTTCTGTGAACTCTGCCGTCTACGTCAGGTCAACCTTTTGACTCGGCTCTTACAGGTGGGACCAGGCGGCAGAGACGCCCAATTCTATTCAGACCGTTGCACGCGTGGCTTGTGGGACCTGGCAGAGAGCCGTTGAGCAGAGAGCCGTTGCTGGTGTGCTATATAAGCGGGCGACAGACAGCGGCGGTAACCACGGCGACAGAGAGCACGGTGGTGACCACGGCGAGAGAGAGAGCATGGCGGTGGGAAGCTAGCTGTGGAGGGCGCGGCGGCGTTGAGATCCCCTTCGGCTCCGAGCTCCATGTCTTCCTCAAGCTCCCGCGCCACCTCTCGCGGATGCAGAGCCGGGCGCGTGTGGACATGCCTGTCTTCGTCTGTCCGCGGTGCCGGGCGGGCGTTGATCGGAGGGTTTCTCACACACCGAGGAACCAGAATCGTCCGTTCTGCGTGTGCAGCGAGAATGGGGTGAGAATCGGGGCAATTGCACCATTTTCGTGGTCGGGATCTTTGAGCAATGGGTTGATCTGTTTGGTGTTCATGTAGGTGACATGCTTCTTTCTTTGGGTCGATGCTCTGGCCAAGACTCTGATGAATGAACTGCAAGAAGAACATGAAGAATGGTTGCGCATGCTGCCACAAACGGCAGTGGCCGCAACACGAGCTCCGGAAGAAGAGATGGAGGGCGAAGCACGCACTGACGAGAGCTAGCTGTTGAGCTTAGGATGTTGAAGAAGAAGGTTAGGAAGCTTGAAGATCAATCACAAATACCAATACCCATTTCCAATTACTTTTGGGCATTTGTAGGTATGATAATCACACTGGTTGTAATGTTGAAAATGTATGGAAAGGCATGAATTATGGAGGAATTTGTAAGCTTGAAATTGTATAAGAAATTCACCTAGTTTAAATGTTTTTCAAACTTGTTTAAATGTTGAAAAAAGAGAGAAGAAGTGACCAACATTTAAATATGTTGAAAAAAGGGAGAAGAAATGAGGAATTCAGAAACTTTTGATCAATGAAATGCAACTCTCTGCTCTGCCTTTCTGTCAAAAAAAAGGTTCCTCTGTGGGCCAAATTCAGAGCGTAGAGCCAAGTGCCGGCTAGACTAGTGGGCCAACTGCATCCAATTAGGCCCATTCGGGGGTTCTCTTACGTATTTTTCTGTTTTCTGCTCTGATTTAATTTAGGCAGTAAATCATAATGCTGAAACTTTTTATGGAAGCTAATTGAATTATTCCAGAGCCAAATAATTAATTTTAGATTTTTTTGGAGCTGTTAAATATTTAAGAGCAATTTAATTACTCCAATTCAAATACATCGTGATTTAAATCAAAGACTCAAATGTCATGGAAAATGTGCCTCGGCTCTGGTAGAGGTTTACACCTGGTGCCAAAATTAATGAAATTTTTTAGGGCATTATATTGAGAAAAAAATAATTTGTCTAAAAAATGAAGGGTGGAAACTGCACAAAAAATTGGTGCGGCTGGGGACTCGAACCCAAGACCGCGTGGGTTTGTGGCGTTTAGGGCTACGCTGGTAACCACTAGGACAGTGACCGTTTGTTTGTACTGAATGGTTGCACACGCGTGAGAGTGGTTTTCCTTTGTTTTGCACTGAAATTTTGGAGGGTTGAAAACGTATGTTTGCACTGCCACATGATTTTGGTTAGAGTGGCACTTGGTTTAGGATTTAAAGGGAATAAATTTGCATGTTAGTTCATGACTTGGTTTATGCAAGAAATGATATGTTTGGGTACGGACATTTTTTAACACACATAATAACTTGGATAGATAAGATGCAACACACCGTACCCTTACATAGATGGGTACCCATAGATAAGTTCACGAACACGACACGACACGGCACGCACGACATAGAAAAGCAACAAAATAAAAACGATAAAACTAAAACATGACGATCTTGACTCCGGGCTCGCACCCCTTCTTCAACATCTTCATGTTGACCTCCTTCTTCCACCTTGGCCGCGCGCCCCTTCAACACCGTCTTCAACTTTACACCTCCTCCTCATAGGGAAGGGAGTGCATCTGGCCTGGAGTGGGGAAGATGCTCTCGTAGTTGGTGAAGATGTTGTACACCGTGAAGAAGATGGACTCGGAGCCGCACCAAAAGACTTGGCTGAGGAGCTCGCGCGCGTCAAACGGGTTGGTGAAGGTGACCGTGAGCAGTAGGAGGATGCCGCCGCGGTCACGAACCTCGTTGAGGGTGAACATCCTAGGCGAGCCCCGTGGGAGGTGGGCATAGCCGGCTCGGAGGAAAGCGCGGGTGAGCTCGACGGACCCCCTCCACCTTGAAGTCGCCCACACACGGAGCTCCCTCTCCACGAGCACGCCCCGTGGGTAGCGCAGCTCCGACATGACAGGAGGACGAAGGAAGGTCAGCCCGTTGTACTGCATCTTCACTTGGTCGCTTGGAGAGGGCTCGATCGCTTGGGTGTTTGAAGTTGGAGAGAATGGATCTGGCTTTTGGGTGGTGAGTGGGAGAGGAAGAAAGGCACACCATTTATAGGCCTGTGGGTGGGAGAGGAAGAGAGAAGGGATGAGAATGGTGCGTGTGTGAATCCGGACGCATGTGTGTATCCGTTACGTTTTGGACCCTTAAATTTTTGCACGGAAACAATGCATGGGGCACGTGCGTGCATTTGAATCACTGCATAGGGAAGCTCTTTGACCGGGCGCGTGCACCTGACTCGCCGCCGTAATCTGAACCACTGCCGTAATCTGGAACAATGGCCTAACTCTGAATCAATACGTGCATGGCCACCTAGCTCGCCTCGCTCGCCTTGCTCGCATGCATGCACATCCGCCTCCCGCGCATGCAAACCCACGTCGCTGCCCTTCCCATGCATGCATGCCTGGAAAGGCTGAGACGGGCTATTAACAGCGGTCTCAGACTGCGGTCTCAGGCCCAGACAGTGATACGGCCCAACAGTCCATCCAGCGCGCCCGGTACTTGTTGAGAAAAAACAATCTCCCAGCCAATCAGATTGTATCTCGCGGATCGCCCCCCTCCCCGCAGATTCCTTCTAGAAGGGTTAGATCGACGGTCCTTGATCGCTGCTAGGGTTATATGGACGTTCCTTGTTCAGCGCTAGGGTTAACGGGGTTTGGAAGGGGTTTGGGGCAGTCAAAGATAGGTTTGACCAGATTTCAAATGAGCATAATAAATAAAATAAAAATCAGAAAAATGAAAAACCTGCGCACATAGTCTTCTTATGCCATATACTAACGATTTAAGTTGATAAACAAGGTTTACATACATTTAAATGAAAAGTTCATGTGTCTTATGTGATATCTCAAGTATCTCAAACTCTCTTGTATGAAGTGAAGAGAAGTGTTTTGGAGAAATGAACATGAAAATTTCAAAAAAACTCACCACAGCTTCATTTTGGAGTGACTAAGAAGGATCCAGGCTTAGTTTTTTATTTTGATGTTTAAGACTTGTTTAAATCTTGGTCAAAGTTAAGTTTGACCAGAATTCAAATGAGCCAAACAAATTAAAAAAATCAAAAAAATGGAAAAACCAGTGCACATAGTCTGTATATATAGAATATACGTGTAGGAAAGTTATTTGGCTGATTTAGACAAGGTAGAAAAAAACCTTGCTTAGAAATGAGGCCGTTTACCCTACCTTTGGACCCCTCTTTTTTTAGCACATTTTTCATGAAAATTTCAAAAAACTCACCATAGCTTCATTTTGGAGTGACTAAAAAGGATCCAGGCTTAGTTTTTCATTTTAATGTTTTAGACTTGTTTAAATCTGTTGGGGAACGTAGTAATTTCAAAAAAATTCCTACGCACATGCAAGATCATGGTGATGCATAGCAACGAGAGGGAAGAGTGTTGTCTACGTACCCTCGTAGACCGTAAGCGGAAGCGTTATGACAATGCGGTTGATGTAGTCGTACGTCTTCACGATCCGACCGATCCAAGTACCGAACACACGGCACCTCCGAGTTCTGCACACGTTCAGCTCGGCGACGTCCCACGAACTCACGATCCCGCAGAGCTTCGCGGGAGATTTCCGTCAACACGACGGTGTGATGACGGTGTTGATGATGCACCGCTACGATATGACCGAGGTGGATTATGGTGGAGGGGGGCACCGCACACGGCTAAGAGAGATCAATGATCAACTTGTGTGTCTATGGGGTGCCCCTGGCCACGTATATAAAGGAGTGGAGGAGGGGGAGAGGGCCGGCCTCTATGGCGCGCCCTGGAGGAGTCCTACTCCCACCGGGAGTAGGATCCCCCCCTTCCAAGTAGTAGGAGTAGGAGACAAGGAAAGGGAAGAGAGAAGAGAAGGAAGGAGGGGGCGCAACCCCTCCCCCAAGTCCAATTCGGACTAGGCCTTGGGGGGGCACGCGGCCTGCCCTACTCTCTCTCCCCTAAAGCCCAATAAGGCCCATATACTCCCCGGCGAATTCCCGTAACTCTTCGGTACTCCGATAAATACCCGAACCACTCAGAACCTTTCCGATGTCCGAATATAGCCTTCCAACATATCGATCTTTACGTATCGAACATTTCGAGACTCCTCGTCATGTCCCCGATCTCAACCGTGACTCCGAACTACCTTCGGTACATCAAAACACATAAACTCATAATACCGATCGTCACCGAACGTTAAGCGTGCGGACCCTACGGGTTCGAGAACTATGTAGACATGACCGAGACACGTCTCCGGTCAATAACCAATAGCGGAACCTAAATGCTCATATTGGCTCCCACATATTCTACGAAGATCTATCGGTCAAACCGCATAACAACATATGTTTGTTCCCTTTGTTATCGGTATGTTACTTGCCCGAGATTCGATCGTCGGTATCTCAATACCTAGTTAAATCTCGTTACCGGCAAGTCTCTTTACTCGTTTCGTAATGCATCATCCCATAACTAACTCATTAGTTACATTGCTTGCAAGGCTTATAGTGATGTGCATTACCGAGAGGGCCCAGTGATACCTCTCCGACAATCGGAGTGACAAATCCTAATCTCGATCTATGCCAACTCAACAAACACCATCGGGGACACCTGTAGAGCACCTTTATAATCACCCAGTTACGTTGTGACGTTTGGTAGCACACAAAGTGTTCCTCCGATATTCGGGAGTTGCATAATCTCATAGTCATAGGAATATGTATAAGTCATGAAGAAAGCAATAGCAACACACTAAACGATCAAGTGCTAAGCTAACGGAATGGGTCAAGTCAATCACATCATTCTCTAATGATGTGATCCCGTTCATCAAATGACAACTCATGTCTATGGCTAGGAAACTTAACCATCTCTGATTCAACGAGCTAGTCAAGTAGAGGCATACTAGTGACATTCTGTTTTGTCTATATATTCACACATGTATCAAGTTTCCGGTTAATACAATTCTAGCATTAATAATAAACATTTATCATGAAATAAGGAAATGAATAATAACTTTATTATTGCCTCTAGGGCATATTTCCTTCAGTCTCCCACTAGCACTAGAGTCAATAATCTAGTTCACATCGCCATGTGATTTAACGCCAATAGTTCACATCACCATGTGATTAACACCCATAGTTCACATCGTCATGTGACCAATACCCAAAGGGTTTACTAGAGTCAATAATCTAGTTCACATCTCTATGTGATTAACACCCATAGAGTACTGAGGTGTGATCATGATTTGCTTGTGAGAGAAGTTTAGTCAATGGGTCTGCCACATTCAGAGCTGTATGTATTTTGCAAATATTCGATGTCTACAATGCTCTGCGCGGAGCTACTCTAGCTAAAAGCTCCCACTTTCAATATGTATCCAGTTTGAGACTCAGAGTCATCTAGATCGATGTCAAAGTTTGCATCGACGTAACTGTTACAACGAACTCTTTATCACCTCCATAACCGAGAAATATTTCCTTAGTCCTCTAAGGATAATTTTGACCAATGTACAGTGATCTACTCCTAGATCACTATTGTACTCCCTTGCCAAAATCAGGGCAGGGTATACAATAGATCTGGTACATAGCATAGCATACTTTATAGAACCTTTGACTGAGGCATAGGGAATGACTTTTCATTCTCTTTCTATTTTCTGCTGTGGTCTGGTTTTGGGTCTTACTCAACTTCACACCTAGCAACACAGGTAAGAACTCCTTCTTTGACTGTTCCATTTTGAACTACTTCAAAATCTTGTCAAGGTATGTACTCATTGAAAAAACTTATCAACCGTCTTGATCTATCTCTATAGATCTTGATGCTCAATATGTAAGCAGCTTCACCGAGGTCTTTCTTTGAAAAACTCCTTTCAAATACTCCTTTATGCTTTTCAGAAAATTCTACATTATTTCCGATCAACAATATGTCATTCACATATACTTATCAGAAAGGCTGTAGTGCTCCCACTCACTTTTGTAAATACAGGCTTCACTGTAAGTCTGTATAAAACTATATGTTTTGATCAACTCATCAAAGCGTATATTCCAACTCCGAGATGCTTGCACCAGTCAATAGATGGATCGCTGGAGCTTTGCACACTTTGTTTAGCACCATTAGGATCGACAAATCCTTCTGGTTGCATCATATACAACTCTTCTTTTAAGAAATCCATTAAAGAATGCAGGTTTGACATCCATTTGCGAAATTTCATAAAATGCGGCAATTGCTAACATGATTCGGACGGACTTTTAAGCATCGATACAAGTGAGAAAATCTCATTGTATTCAACATCTTGAACTTGTCGAAAACAATTTTGCGACAATTCGAGCTTTGTAGATAGTAACACTACTATCAGCGTCTGTCTTCCTCTTGAATATCCATTTATTCTCAATGGCTTGCCGATCATCGGGCAATTCCACCAAAGTCCATACTTTGTTTTCATACATGGATCCTATCTCAGATTTCATGGCCTCAAGCCATTTTACGGAATCTGGGCTCATCATCACTTCCTCATAGTTCACAGGTTCGTCATGGTCTAGTAACATGACTTCCAGAACAGGATTGCCGTACCACTCTGGTGCGGATCTTACTCTGGTTGACCTACGAGGTTTGGTAGTAACTTGATCTGAAGTTTCATGATCATCATCATTAACTTCCTCACTAATTCTATAGGCATCACTGGAACTGATTTCAGTGATGAGCTACTTTCCAATTTGAGAGAAGGTACAATTACCTCATCAAGTTCTACTTTCCTCCCACTCACTTCTTTCGAGAGAAACTCCTTCTCTGGAAAGGATCCATTCTCAGCAACGAATATCTTGCCTTCGGATCTGTGATAGAAGGTGTACCCAACAGTTTCTTTTGGGTATCCCATCAACATGGAGTTTCTTCATGCGCATTACACCAATACGACCTAAACGGCAGTGCCACAAATAAGTTGCACTATCATTATTAACTTTGCATCTTTTGGCTTCAATATTATGAATATGTGTATCACTACGATTGAGATCCAACAAACCATTTTCATTGGGTGTATGACCATAGAAGGTTTTATTCATGTAAACAGAACAACAATTATTCTCTAATTTAAATGAATAACTGTATTGCAATAAACATGATCAAATCATATTCATGCTCAACGCAAACACCAAATAACATTTATTTAGGTTCAACACTAATCCCGAAAGTATAGGGAGTGTGCGATGATGATCATATCAATCTTGAAACTACTTCCAACACACATCGTCACTTCATCCTTAACTAGTTTCTGTTCATTCTGCAACTCCCGTTTCGAGTTACTACTCTTAGCAACTGAACCAGTATCAAATACCGAGGGGTTGCTATAAACACTAGTAAAGTACACATCAATAACATGTATATCAAATATACCTTTGTTCACTTTGCCATCCTTCTTATCCGCCAAATACTTGGGGTAGTTCCGCTTCCAGTGACCAGTCCCTTTGCAGTAGAAGCACTTAGTCTCAGGCTTAGGTCCAGACTTGGGCTTCTTCACATGAGCAGCAACTTGCTTGCCGTTCTTCCTGAAGTTCCTCTTCTTCCCTTTGCCCTTTTTTTTGAAACTAGTGATCTTGTCAATCATCAACACTTGATATTTTTCTTTGATTTCTACCTTCGCCGATTTTAGCATCGCGAAGAGCTTGGGAATTGTTTTCATTATCCCTTGCATATTATAGTTCATCACGAAGTTCTACTAACTTGGTGATAGTGACTAGAGAACTTTGTCAATTACTATCTTATCTGAAAGATTAACTCCCACTTGATTCAAGCAATTGTAGTACTCGGACAATCTGAGCACATGCTCACTGGTTGAGCTATTCTCCTCCATCTTGTAGGCAAAGTACTATCAGAGGTCTCATACCTCTCGACACGGGCATGAGTATGAAATACCAAATTTCAACTCTTGGAACATCTTATATGCTCCGTGGCGTTCAAAACATTTTTGAAGTCCCGGCTCTAAGCCATAAAGCATGGTGCACTAAACTATCTAGTAGTCATCATACCGAGCTTTTGTCAAAAATGTTCATAACGTCTGTATCTGCTCCTGCAATAGTTCTGTCACCTAGCGGTGCATCAAGGACATAATACTTCTGTGCAGCAATGAGGATAATCCTCAGATCACGGAGCTAGTCCGCATCTTTGCTACTAACATCTTTCAACTTATTTTTCTCTAAGAACATATCAAAAATAAACGGGGAACAACATCGCGAGCTATTGATCTACAACATAGACAAGCAAAATACTATCAGGTACTAAGTTCATGATAAATTAAAGTTCAATTAATCATATTACTTAAAACTCCCACTTAGATAGACATCCCTCTAATCATCTAAGTGATCATGTGATCCATATCAACTAAACCATAACCGATCATCACGTGAGATGGAGTAGTTTTCAATGGTGAACATCACTATGTTGATCATATCTACTATATGATTCACGTTCGACCTTTTGGTCTCAGTGTTCCGATGCCATATCTGCATATGCTAGGCTCGTCAAGTTTAACCTGAGTATTCTGCGTGTGCAAAACTGTCTTACACCCGTTGTAGATGAACGTTGAGCTTATCACACCCGATCATCACGTGGTGTCTCGGCACGACGGACTATGGCAACGGTGCATACTCAGGGAGAACACTTTTACCTTGAAATTTAGTGAGAGATCATCTTATAATGCTACCGTCAATCAAAGCAGAATAAGATGCATAAAGGATAAACATCACATGCAATCAATATAAGTGATATGATATGGCCATCATCATCTTGTGCCCTTGATCTCCATCTCCAAAGCACCGTCATGATCACCATCGTCACCGGCGCGACACCTTGATCTCCATCGTAGCATCGTTGTCGTCTCGCCAACTATTGCTTCTACGACTATCGCTACCGCTTAGTGATAAAGTAAAGCAATTACAGGGCGGTTGCATTGCATACAATAAAGCGACAACCATATGGCTCCTGCCAGTTGCTGATAACTCCGTTACAAAACATGATCATCTCATACAATAAATATAGCATCATGCCTTGACCATATCACATCACAGCCTGCCCTGCAAAAACAAGTTAGACGTCCTCTACTTTGTTGTTGCAAGTTTTACGTGGTTGCTACGGGCTGAGCAAGAACCGTTCTTACCTACGCATCAAAACCACAACGATAGTTCGTCAAGTTAGTGCTGTTTTAACCTTCTCAAGGACCGGGCGTAGCCACACTTGGTTCAACTAAAGTTGGAGAAACTGACACCCGCCAGCCACCTGTGTGCAAAGCACGTCGGTAGAACCAGTCTCGCGTAAGCGTACGCGTAATGTCGGTCCGGGCCGCTTCATCTCACAATACCGCTGAACCAAAGTATGACATGCTGGTAAGCAGTATGACTTGTATCGCCCACAACTCACTTGTGTTCTACTCGTGCATATAACATCTACGCATAAACCTGGCTCTGATACCACTGTTGGGGAACATAGTAATTTCAAAATAATTCCTACGCACACGCAAGATCATGGTGATGCATAGCAACGAGAGGGAAGAGTGTTGTCTACGTACCCTCGTAGACCGTAAGCGGAAGCATTATGACAACGCGGTTGATGTAGTCGTACGTCTTCATGATCCGACCGATCCAAGTACCAAACACACGGCACCTCCGAGTTCTGCACACGTTCAGCTCGGCGACATCCCACGAACTCACGATCCAGCAGAGCTTCGCGGGAGAGTTCCGTCAACACGACGGTGTGATGACGGTGTTGATGATGCTACCGACGCAGGGCTTCGCCTAAGCACCGCTACGATATGACCGAGGTGGATTTTGGTGGAGGGGGGCACCGCACACGGCTAAGAGAGATTAATGATCAACTTGTGTGTCTATGGGGTGCCCCTTGGCCAAGTATATAAAGGAGTGGAGGAGGGGGAGAGGGTCGGCCTCTATGGCGCGCCCTGGAGGAGTCCTACTCCCACCGGGAGTAGGATTCCCCCCCCCTCCAAGAGGTAGGAGTAGGAGACAAGGAAAGGGAAGAGAGAAGACAAGGAAGGAGGGGGCGCAGCCCCTCCCCCTAGTCCAATTCGGAGTAGGCCTTGGGGGGCGCGCGGCCTGCCCTACTCTCTTTCCCCTAAAGCCCAATAAGGCCCATATACTCCCCGTCGAATTCCCGTAACTCTCCGGTACTCCGATAATTACCCGAACCACTCAGAACCTTTCCGATGTCCGAATATAGCCTTCCAATATATCGATCTTTACATCTCGAACATTTCGAGACTCCTCGTCATGTACCCGATCTCATCCGGGACTCCGAACTACCTTCGGTACATCAAAAACCATAAACTCATAATACCGATCGTCACCGAACGTTAAGCGTGCGGACCCTACGGGTTCGAGAACTATGTAGACATGACCGAGACACGTCTCCGTTCAATAACCAATAGCGGAACCTAAATGCTCATATTGGCTCCCACATATTCTACGAAGATCTTTATCGGTCAAACCGCATAACAACATACGTTGTTCCCTTTGTCATCGGTATGTTACTTGCCCAAGATTCGATCATCGGTATCTCAATACCTAGTTCAATCTCTTTACCGGCAAGTCTCTTTACTCGTTCTGTAATGCATCATCCCGTAACTAACTCATTAGTTACATTGCTTGCAAGGCTTATAGTGATGTGCATTACCGAGAGGGCCCAGTGATACCTCTCCGACAATCGGAGTGACAAATCCTAATCTCGATCTATGCCAACTCAACAAACACCATCGGAGACACCTGTAGAGCACCTTTATAATCACCCAGTTACGTTGTGACGTTTGGTAGCACACATAGTGTTCCTCCGGTATTTGGGAGTTGCATAATCTCATAGTCATAGGAACATGTATAAGTCATGAAGAAAGCAATAGCAACACACTAAACGATCAAGTGCTAAGCTAACGGAATTGGTCAAGTCAATCACATCATTCTCTAATGATGTGATCGCGTTAATCAAATGACAACTCATGTCTATGGCTAGGAAACTTAACCATCTTTGATTCAACGAGCTAGTCAAGTAGAGGCATACTAGTGACATTCTGTTTTGTCTATATATTCACACATGTATCAAGTTTCCGGTTAATACAATTCTAGCATGAATAATAAACTTTTATCATGAAATAAGGAAATGAATAATAACTTTATTATTGCCTCTAGGGCATATGTCCTTCAAAATCTTGGTCAAAGTTAGGTTTGACCATAATTCAAATGAGCAAAACAAATTTAAAAAAATCAAAAAAAGAAATTCCAACATCCATATAGCATGTCAAATTTGAAGTTCTATCATAGGTCCAACATCATTCAAACATAGTTCTAACATAGGTCCAACATCATTCAATAGAAATACAACATTATTCATAATGTTTCATAATTATTTATAAATAGCGTTGGGGCTTCTGTTGTTGGGGAACGTAGTAATTTCAAAAAAAATCCTACGCACACGCAAAATCATGCTGATGCATAGCAACGAGAGGGGAGAGTGTTGTCCACGTACCCTCGTAGACCGAAAGCGGAAGCATTAGCACAACGCGGTTGATGTAGTCGTACGTCTTCACGATCCGATCGATCAAGTACCGAACGCACGGCACCTCCGAGTTCAGCACACGTTCAACTCGATGACGTCCCTCGAACTCCGATCCAGCCGAGCTTTGAGGGAGAGTTGCGTCAGCACGACGGCGTGGTGACGATGATGATGTTCTACCGATGCAGGGCTTCGCCTAAGCACCGCTACGATATTATTGAGGTGGATTATGGTGGAGGGGGGCACCACACACGGCTAAGAGATCCAAGGGATCAATTGTTGTGTCTCCAAGGGGTGCCCCTCTCCCCGTATATAAAGGAGTGGAGGAGGGGGAAGGCCGGCCCTCTCTATGGCGTGCTCTAGGGGAGTCCTACTCCCACCGGGAGTAGGATTCCCTCTTTCCTAGTATAACTAGGAGCCCTTCCAAGTAGTAGGAGTAGGAGAGAAGGAAAGGGAAAAGAGAAGAGAAGGAAGGAGGGGGCGCCGCCCCTCCCCCTAGTCCAATTCGGACTAAGCCTTGGGGGGGGGGGGCGTGCAGCCTCCCCTATCTCTTTCCCCTAAAGCCCACTAAGGCCCATATACTCCCCGGCGAATTCCCGTAACTCACCGGTACTCCGAAAAATACCCGAATCACTCGGAACCTTTCCGATGTCCGAATATAGTCGTCCAATATATCGATCTTTACGTCTCGACCATTTCGAGACTCATCGTCATGTCCCTGATCTCATCCGGGGCTCCGAACTACCTTCGGTACATCAAAACACATAAACTCATAATATAACCGTCATCGAACTTTAAGCGTGCGGACCCTATGGGTTCCTGAACTATGTAGACATGACCGAGACACGTCTCCGGTCAATAACCAATAGCGGAACCTGGATGCTCATATTGGTTCGCACATATTCTATGAAGATCTTTATCGGTTAAACCGCATAACAACATACGTTTGTTCCCTTTGTCATCGGTATGTTATTTGCCCGAGATTCGATCGTCGGTATCTCAATACCTAGTTCAATCTCGTTACCGGCAAGTCTCTTTACTCGTTCCGCAATACATCATCCCGCAGCTAACTCATTAGTTACAATGCTTGCAAGGCTTATAGTGATGTGCATTACCGAGAGGGCCGAGAGATACCTCTCCGACAATCGGAGTGACAAATCCTAATCTCGAAATACGCCAACTCAACAAGTACCTTCGGAGACACCTGTAGAGCACCTTTATAATCACCCAGTTACGTTGTGATGTTTGGTAGCACATAAAGTGTTCCTCCGGTAAACGGGAGTTGCATAATCTCATAGTCATAGGAACATGTATAAGTCATGAAGAAAGCAATAGCAACATACTAAATGATCAAGTGCTAAGCTAACAAAATGGGTCAAGTCAATCACATCATTCTCCTAATGATGTGATCCCATTAATCAAATGACAACTCATGTCCATGGCTAGGAAACTCAACCATCTTCGATTAACGAGCTAGTCAAGTAGAGGCATAATAGTGACACTATATTTGTCTATGTATTCACACATGTATTATGTTTCTGGTTAATACAATTCTAGCATGAATAATAAACATTTATCATGAAATAAGGAAATAAATAATATCTTTATTATTGCCTCTAGGGCATATTTCCTTCAGTCTCCCACTTGCACTAGAGTGAATAATCTAGTTCACATCGCCATGTGATTTAACATCAATAGTTCATATCTTTATGTGGTTAACACTCATAGTTCACAGACATGTGACCAACACCCAAAGTGTTTACTAGAGTCAGTAATCTAGTTCACATCGCTATGTGATTAACACCCAAAGAGTACTAAGGTGTGATCATGTTTTGCTTGTGGGATAATTTTAGTCAACGGGTCTGTCACATTTAGATCCGTAAGTATTTTGCAAATTTCTATGTCTACATTGCTCTGCACGGAGCTACTCTAGCTAATAGCTCCCACTTTCAATATGTATCTAGATCGAGACTTAGAGTCATCCAGATCGGTGTCAAAGATTGCATCGACGTAACTCTTTACGACGAACTCTTTATCCCCTCCATAACCGAGAAATATTTTCTTATTCCACTAAGGATAATTTTGACCGCTGTCCAGTGATCTACTCCTAGATCACTATTGTACCCTCTTGCCAAACTCTTGGTGAGGTACACAATAGATCTGGTACACAGCATGGCATACTTTATAGAACCTATTGCTGTGGCATAGTGACTGACTTTCATTCTCTTTCTATCTTCTGCCGTGGTCGGGCTTTGAGTCTTACTCAATTTCACACCTTGTAACACAGGCAAGAACTCTTTCTTTGACTGTTCCATTTTGAACCACTTCAAAATCTTGTCAAGGTATGTACTCATTGAAAAAACTTCACGCGTCTTGATTTATCTCTATAGATCTTGATGCTCAATATGTAAGTAGCTTCACCGAGGTCTTTCTTTGAAAAACTCCTTTCAAATTCTCCTTTATGCTTTCCAGAAAAATTCTACATTATTTCCGATCAACAATATGTCATTCACATATATTTATCAGAAATGCTGTAGTGCTCCCACTCACTTTCTTGTAAATACAGGCTTCACAACAACTCATCAAAGCGTATATTCCAACTCCGAGATGCTTGCACCAGTCCATAGATGGATCGCTGGAGCTTGCACATTTTGTTAGCACCTTTAGGATCGACAAAACCTTCTGGTTGCATCATATACAACTCTTCTTTAAGAAATCCATTAAGGAATACAGGTTTTGACATCCATTTGCCAAATTTCATAAAATACGGCAATTGCTAACATGATTCGGACATACTTTTAAGCATCGACACAAGTGAGAAAATCTCATTGTATTCAACATCTTGAATCTTGTCGAAAACATTTTTGCGACAATTCGAGCTTTGTAGATAGTAACACTACTATTAGCGTCTGTCTTCCTCTTGAAGATCCATTTATTCTCAATGGCTTGCCGATCATCGGGCAATTCCACCAAAGTCCATACTTTGTTTTCATACATGGATCCTATCTCAGATTTCATGGCCTCAAGCCATTTTATGGAATCTGGGCTCATCATCGCTACCTCATAGTTCGCAGGTTTGTCATGGTCTAGTAACATGACTTCCAGAACAGGATTACCGTACCACTCTAGTGCGGATCTTACTCTGGTTGACCTACGAGGTTCGGTAGTGATAACCCACAAGTATAGGGGATCAATTGTAGCCTCTTTCGGTAAGTAAGAGTGTCGAACCCAACGAGGAGCTAAAGGTAGAACAAATATTCCCTAAAGTTCTATCGACCACCGATACAACTCTACGCACGCTTGACGTTCGCTTTACCTAGAACAAGTATGAAACTAGAAGTACTTTGTAGGTGTTGTTGGATAGGTTTGCAAGAATATAAAGAGCACGTAAATAAAAACTAGGGGCTGTTTAGATAAAGACACAATAAAGTTAGTATAGCGAGTGTGGAAAAGTGGTGGTAGGAGTTGCGAAATTGTCCCTAAGCAATTGACTACTTTACTAGACCGATAGCAAGTTTTATGTGGGAGAGGCCACTGCTAGCATGTCATCCCTGACTTGGAATTCTATGCACTTATGATTGGAACTATTAGCAAGCATCCGCAACTACTAACATTCATTAAGGTAAAACCCAACCATAGCATTAAGATATATTGGTCCCCCTTCAATCCCGTATGCATCAATTTCTATGCTAGGTTGAAGCTTCTGTCACTCTTGCCCTCCAATACATAGTCCTATCAACATACAACTAAGCCTATGGTGTCATCCACGCGCGCGCTCATATGATGGGCACCAAAGGACAACAACATAACCACAAGCAAATTAAATCAATCATAGCAATTCATCAACCACCGATAGGACAACGAAAATCTACTCAGACATCATAGGATGGCAACACATCATTGGATAATAATATGAAGCATAAAGCACCATGTTCAAGTAGAGGGTACAGCGGGTTGCGGGAGAGTGGACTGCTGTAGATAGAGGGGGAAGGTGATGGAGATGTTGGTGAAGATGGCGGAGGTGTTGGTGAAGATCGCGGTGATGATGATGGCCCCCGGCGGCGTTCCGGCGCCACTGGAAGCGAGGGGGAGAGAGCCCCCCTCCTTCTTCTTATTCTTCCTTGACCTTCTCCCTAGATGGGAGAAGGGTTTCCCCTCTGGTCCATGGTCTCCATGGTGTGGGAGGGGCGAGAGCACCTCCGAGATTGGATCTGTCTCTGTGTCTCTCTCTGTTTCTGCGCTCTCAGATTCTGCACTGGCACCGTTTCTTTTATATCCGGAGATCCGTAACTCCGATTGGGGTGAATCTTTCGCCCAGATCTTTCTCATAAAATTAGCTTTCTTGCGGCAAAAGAAGAGCATCAACCGCCTGACGGGGTGCCCACGAGGGTCCAGGGCGCGCCTGCCCCCTGGGGCGCACCCCCTGCCTCGTGGCCCCCTCGGGCACAGTCTCGCGTTGATTTTACTTCCCAAAAATCATAAATATTCCAAAATAATTCTCCGTCCATTTTTATCCCGTTTGGACTCCGTTTGATATTGGGTTTCTGCGAAACATAAAACATGCAACAAACAGGAACTGGCACTGGGCACTGTATCAATATGTTAGTCCCAAAAATAGTATAAAAAGTTGCCAAAAAGTATATGAAAGTTGTATAATATTGGCATGGAACAATAAAAAATTATAGATACGGCGGAGACGTATCAGCATCCCCAAGCTTAATTCCTGCTCGTCCTCGAGTAGGTAAATGATGAAAATGATAATTTTTGATGTGGAATGCTACCTAGCATAATCTTGATATGTATCTAATCATGGCATGAATATTAAGACACGAGTGACTCAAAGCAATATTCTATCATTTGACATAAAAACAATAATACTTCAAGCATACCAACCAAGCAATTATGTCTTATCAAAATAACATAGCCAAAGAAAGCTCATCCCTACAAAATCATATAGTCTGGCTATGCTCCATCTTCACCACACAAAGCATTCAAATCATGCACAACCCCGATGACAAGCCGAGCAATTGGTTCATACTTTTTAACGCGCTTCAGCCTTTTCAACCCTCACGCAATACATGAGCGCAAGCCATGGATATAGCACTATAGGTGGAATAGGATATGATGATGGAGGTTGTGTGAAGAAGACAAAAAAGGAGAAAGTCTCACATCGACGCGGCTAATCAACGGGCTATGGAGATGCCCATCAATTGATGTCAATATGAGGAGTAGGGATTGCCATGCAACGGATGCACTAGAGCTATAAGTGTATGAAAGCTCAAACTGAAACTAAGTGGGTGTACATCCAACTTGCTTGCTCATGAAGACCTCGGGCATTTGAGGAAGCCCATCATCGGAATATACAAGCCAAGTTCTATAATGAAAATTCCCACTAGTATATGAAAGTGATAACTCAAGAGACTCTCTATATGAAGAACATGGTGCTAATCTGAAGCACAAGTGTGGTAAAAGGATAGTAACATTTTCCCTTCTCTCTTTTCTCTCATTTTTTTATTTTTTTTATTTTTTTGGTGGGCTTCTTTGGCCTCTTTTTTTTATTTGGGCTTCTTTGGCCTCTTTTATTTTGATAACCTCACATGGGACAATGTTCTAATAATGATGATCATCACACTTTTATTTACTTACAACTCAATATTACAACTCGATACTAGAACAAAGATATGACTCTATATGAATGCCTTCGGCGGTGTACCGGGATGTGCAACGATCTAGCGTAGCAATGACATAAAAAAACGGACAAGCCATGAAAACATCATGCTAGCTATCTTACGATCATGCAAAGCAATATGACAATAAATGTTCAAGTCATGTATATGATGATGATGGAAGTTGCATGGCAATATATCTCGGAATGGCTATGGAAATGCCATGATAGGTAGGTATGGTGGCTGTTTTGAGGAAGATACAAGGAGGTTTATGTGTGATAGAGCGTATCGTATCACGGGGTTTGGATGCACCGGCGAAGTTTGCACCAACTCTCGAGGTGAGAAAGGGCAATGCACGGTACCGAAGAGGCTAGCAATGATGGAAGGGTGAGAGTTCGTATAATCCATGGACTCACATTAGTCATAAAGAACTCATATACTTATTGCAAAATTTTATTAGCCCTCGAAGCAAAGTACTACTACGCATGCCCCTAGGGGGATAGATTGGTAGGAAAAGACCATCGCTCGTCCCCGACCGCCACTCATAAGGAAAGCAATGAAAGAACACCTCATGCTCCGACATCGTTACATAACGGTTCACCATACGTGCATGCTACGGGACTTGCAAACCTCAACACAAGTATTCCTCAGTTTCACAATTACTCAACTAGCACACCTCTAATATCACCACCTTTATATCGCAAAACTATTGCAAGGAATCAAACATATCATATTCAGTGATCTACAAGTTTTATGTAGGATTTTATGACTAACCATGTGAATGACCAGTTCCTGTCATCTCTCTAAATAGATATAAGTGAAGCAAGAGAGTTTAATTCTTTCTACAAAAGATATGCTCACGCTCTAACAAATATAAGTGAAGCAAAAGAGAATTCTACAAATGGCGGTTTTCTATGTGAAGAGAAACAGGCAATCCAAACTTCAAATGATATAAGTGAAGCACATGAAGCATTCTATAAAGCCATACTCAAAAGATATAAGTGAAGTGAAATGAGCATTCTATAAATCAACCAAGGACTATCTCATACCAGCATGGTGCATAAAAGAAAAATGAAAACTAAATGCAAAAGACGCTCCAAGATTTGCACATATCACATGAACGAAACGAATCTGAAAACATACTGATACTTGTTGAATAAAGAGGGGATGCCTTCCGGGGCATCCCCAAGCTTAGATGCTTGGGTCTCCTTGAATATTTACTTGGGGTTCCTTGGGCATCCCCAAGCTTGAGCTCTTGCCTCTCTTACTTCTTCTCACATCGAGACCTTCTCGATCATCGAACACTTCATCCACACAAAACTTCAACAGAAAACTCGGTAAGATCCGTTAGTATAATAAAGCAAATCACTACTCTAAGTACTGTTGCAAACCAATTCATATTTTGTTTTTGCATTGTGTCTACTGTAGTATAACTTTTTCATGGCTTAATTGTAAGTGCATCTAGTGCCCCTTAGTGATTTTGGTGTATTGAAGACTTATAGGTTAAGGGACTAATGCGTTTGTGAGTGTACACAGATCTATAAGTCTATAAGGAGTTTGATATTTACAGAGAAAGTCGACCCCTAAAAATGAAGTTCTTCGATTGAAGACTTTGGATTTCTGAAGACTTTCTGAAGACTTTGAAAGTGAAGAAATTGGTGTGACCTTGAAGACTTGGTATTCATTTGAGGAATATGAAGCGTGAAGACTTTTGTTTTCGTAGTTTTCATTTTCTCTTTCTTGAGTCATAGGAAACACCGTACTGTTAAAGGGGATCGAGGAAATACTAAGGAAAAATTTCCATGTGATGCTCAACTCAAAATCCTACACCTACCAATCCCTTCGAGTGAAGCCATTAAATCTCATACAGTTCAGTCATATTCTTCAGTGACAGAGACGAAGTTCTTCTGGTCTATGAGGAATTTTTTTTGACTGAGGAGTTAGGAATTCGCTAGTGCGGATTGCCTACACAGTGAGGAACATGATAGCCTTGAGGAATTTGAACCTCAAATTTCCAACCGTTGCTGTGCTGCTCGCCAGCTGTCCCAAAATATCTTATCCACCTAACGGTCATATCATTGAAGGGCATTTATGTCTTATCATGTCGGGCTGCTCCCTAGGCTATAAATAGCCGCCCCCTACAACCACTAGCTGGTTGGCTGCTCCGAGAGAAACTGACACTTGTCATTTGAGAGCATCCTATCCTCCGAGGACTTTGAGTGAAAATCATCAAGTGAGGAAAGCCCCAAACCCAAACACCTACAAACCCAAAGTGATTGAGCATCACTGAAGAGATTGATCCTACGTGGATCCGACGCTTGTTACCTTTGAAGACTGTGCTTCGTCCAGACGGTTAGGCGTCATGGTCTAGAGCATCCAAGAGGAAATTGTGGATCACCGAGTGACCGAGTTTGTGAAGGTTTGGAAGTCACCTGAAGACTTACCACGAGTGATTGGGCGAGGTCTGTGTGACCTTAGCTCAAGGAGAATACGGTGAGGACTGTGTGTCCGGGACTGGGTGTCCTTAGGTTTAAATACCTAGCCGCTCCAACCAGACGTACAACTGAGACAACAGTTGGAACTGGTCTACCAAATCATTGTCTTCACCAAGCCAACTGGTTCTATTTCCTCAACTCTTTCATTTACTCATTACTGTGTTGTATGCTTGTTTATATTTGTGTTTGAAGACTTTGACTGAAGACTTTCTCAATTTCCTCAGTTCAATTTCTTCAGTCTGTTTGTCTTCATCCTGTGTTATCCTGTGTTTACGCTTTCTGTACTCTGTGCTTGTTTTCATTTCATCATGATGACTATGCTTGTGTTCTGCTATGCATACTTTTGAGTACTTATTCCGCTGCAAGTAGTTCTTCGCTAAGGAGTTTCCTCACCCACAAATTCCTCAGTGAAGAATTCATAAAAATCGCCTGTTCACCACATCTGTGGGCGTGGAAGATCTGCACAGACGAGCTTCACTTCTCCACATCTCAGTTCGTCGTGTTCTTCGTTCAGGGTAATTAAAAGTTACTTTTACTGCCCACTTTGATTCAAATATTTACTACAAAATCTTCAAAGGTGTTTTTCTTCAAATCCTCACACGCTAAAACACCTCACATGTCATCTGTTCTTGATTCGTTTCTCTAAGCATCATTTTTCTTCAAGATTCCTCAATTGTGTGGATCTTCGATCTATACAACTCTGGAACCTAAGACAAAGAACGCTTAGTGAAATTCTTCAAGACTCATCTGGTCAAATTCCTCAAACTTGTTCTTTTTGAAAAACCTTCTGAGAACGCATATGACCTCTCCAAATTCCTCGCAACTATACTCTGTTCACAGGTACTCATGTCCGCTGCTGAATCACTAGGTTCTCATCAACTTAACTCATTTGCAGCGTTCCTTGAAGAAAAGTTGCATACTTCTTCAGAGAGTTCAATTGTTCAAATTCCTCAACTGAAGAAAATGGCTAGTGAAAAGAGGCCACAGAAAGGAGGAAAGAGGCCTGAGGTCAATACTGCCTTTGAAATCCCTGAGGACATTTATGCTGGGTACTGCACACCCCCTGAGGAAGATAAAAACCAGCGCAAGGTGCGCATTCAGAGATAGAAAGGAGATGGGCAAAAGAGTGGAGGGAGTACAGGTATGTGACTCCAAAATACATGAAGAAATTCGCTGTTACTCCTCCATGCTCAAGACCTCCATTGGCACCTGGCCAAGAGGCAGATCCCACTAGCATCAAGCGCGGTGAGGAATTTCCTGAAGAATGGGCCAAGCGCCAGGCCAAGTTGGCCAAACAGGCTAAAGATGCAGTGAGGAAATTCAACGAAGATTCCACTGCTGCTGCTGCTGAGGCCTCTGTAAGGCCGAAGAAATCCATGGCAAAGAAGCCTGCACACAAGCCAAGTGCCTCTCTTCAATGCCCTCACGGCCAATTTCCTCAGCCAAGCCCTCACGGCCAATTCCTCAAGCCGCTCCTGCTCCTCCAAAGTCCTCAGCTGCTCCGACAAAATCCTCAGCACCTGTGCATCTTGCCACGTGCCAAAGGACCACAGGCATCTCCATTGCCTCAGGAGCTTCAGCTAGTTCCTCAGCTGCACCAAATTCTTCAACAGGACCCTCTCTGCTGAAGACTAAGACCACTGCTGGACGAGGCTCTCGCCCAAGTCCTCAGAAGAAGCAGGTCGCCTTCCAAGTACCGTCTGAAGAAGACGAAGCTGATGATGAAGAACTTGCTGAGATCATCAGAGACAGGCAAGTCAGGGCCGCTAGAGCCAAGGGCACAGAAGTGCCACTGCTTTTGGATCCAAAGCTGATCCTCGACTATATTGATCTCTGGCACAAGGACCCAAACACTCCTATGCCTGATTTCAAGTTGACACCTGGCCAAAGTCACATGCTGACCCATTTCATCAGTGAAGAAAAATGGAAATATGAGAAGGCCAGGCAACTCAAGAAAGCACAGTACAGGAAGGAGAAGTTCTTGAAGAACAACATTGTCTCTATGACAACTGATGAACTCGTAACGCTCCAGTTTGAAATCAAAGTCCTCAGTGATGATTTCAAAGCTTACTATGCTGATTGGAAAGGAGCCAAGGTCAGGTTCGTCAATCTGACGAAGACACTCACTTCAAGTGCCGCTGCCCCTGTGCATATTGAAGTCACTCCGGCTGAAGCATCTGCTCAGCAAACTGAAGAACATGCCAGCACCGCTGATGACAATCAGGCTGCTGAAGACAATGTGAGTTCCAAGGCTGATGACTGCATTCCAGCCACTGAAGAAATTCCCAGGGCACCCACTAGTGGTGCGCCTGAAGAAAATGAAGAGGTCAGGGCAACTGCATCAGTTGTGCCTGAAGAAACTGCACCAAATTCCTCTGCTCCACCTGCGCCTACTCCAACTCCAATCCTTCCATCTGCATCAGATGTGAAGAAGACCAAGGCTGCAGAGCGTGCAGCAGTGAAGAAAAGGAAAGCATCAGCTTCTTCAGATTCTTCTGCTCCGAAGAAAATGAAGCCTATGACCAGCTCTTTTGCAAACCCGATTGATGCTGTTCCGATCTCAACCATGCCATCAAAGGACCTTGTTCCTTTTGATGAAGAATATGTGATCCCTAGCGGATCTGATGAAGAAACTCCTTCTGCTGCTACGTCAGAGCAGATGGATGAAGAAATTGAAGTGGATGAAATCCCTTCAACCCCAGTTGTTTCCTCGCCTGTGCCTCAGTTTACTGCTGAAGAGGCCGGCGTTGAAGAAATTGAAGATGAAGATGTGGACATTGGCTGTACCACACCTGTGATGAATGATGACTTTTGGGAAAGTCAGCACCCCAATTCTCCACTCTTCACTCCACTGCAGCAAATTCCTCAGTCCCCAGTCACTACAGTTCAAATGGGATCTGATGAAGCTCATGAAGACATTCCAGCCGCTAGTGCTGAAGAAACTGAAAATGAAGAATTCAAGAACCAGGCTGCCACTGAAGAGGAACCAGAAATTCCTCAGCCTGAAGAACCTGAGATTGCGATTCCTGAGGTTGTGATGCAACTCACTGACACTCCTCTGCCCAAACCAAAGGATCCATTCTCCAGGAAGCAGAAATTCAAGACTGATGCCTTCTTTGGCGAGCATGTATTCTTCACTGATTACAACCCTTATGACTCTGCTCGCATAAGGAAGAGGCGTTTCTGGACTGCCAGCCAGGCAAATTTCTATTCCTCAGTGCTGTTCGACAAAGACAAAGTCTTCGATCATGAGCACATTCCTCACGTGGACATGGAATCTCTGCCGTGCTTCGAGCCAGTCCTCAGTGTTCTTCACGACGCTGGACTGTTAAATTTCTGCACTGACATCTGTGATTGGAATGAAGAACTTATTCTTCAATTCTATGCAACGCTGCACATCACCGGAAATTCTGAAGATGTGAATTCATGGGTGCTGGACTGGATGTCTGAAAACACTCACTACAAGGCACCAGCTACTGAATTGCTTCGTGCCTTACCTCTCAGTCCGCCCCTTGAAGGTGCTTGTTGTGTCTACAATGAACCTGAGCTAACCGATCACTACATGCAAGTGCTGATGAAGCCTTTGAAGCCAGGTCAGACCTCAAGAACAAAATTCCTTGTGAAGGAATTGTTGTATGTGCCTCGGACTGTCTATCGCATTCTGACGAAGGCATTGAGTCCAATCAAGGGCCACGACTCAAATGAAGAAGAAGTCGTTGGCATCATGAAGAATCTGCTTTTCAATATCATTCATGGCATTCCCATCAACTTCCATGATTTCTGCATGAGGACTCTGGCCAATGTCGCCATGTCACCATTTGAGTTGAAGCCTTATGCACCTTGGATTATGAGATTCATCAGGACAAGGTCTTCACTCAACTATAAAGCTAATACACTGAACCATTGCAGCTACTTGCCCCCAATTGAAGTCCTCAAACGGACATTTTCCTCAGCTGATGAAAAGGGCAAGGCTACTGCTGTAATTGATGAAGGCATTCGTCCATTGGATGGACAATTTCGCAAGGCTGCATCCTACTCCACCAATGATGACTCTGCCACCCATGACTCTGCCGCCAACGCACCCAAGCAAAATCCTCAAGGCACAGCACCCAGGGTGATGACTGACCGTGAGCTTCTCCTCAGTCTTCACCAGAAGGTTGATCGCAATCATAAATGGGTCAAGCGTCAGTTTGGTTCAATTCTTCACAACATGACTGCTACCCACAATGCAGTGAAGAAAAACCACTACTACCTTCATGAAATCCTCAACCGCACCTGGGCTGTTCTGTCTCAAGTCTATAGTGAAGAAGATCTGAAGACAATGGGTCTCAAGGACGATCTTGACTGGGCTGCACCTCCTCCGAAGAAGTACAAGAAGGTCAAGGTTCCTTCCTTGGTGGCCAGCTCCTATTCTTCATCACGTGACACTGATGAACATGAAGATTTGGACGACACTGCGGCAGGCCCTACTCCAACAACGACCCCAACAACGCTGACGCTCCTTCATCACCTTGATATTCTTCAGGGGCGTTAGTCCTCATTTTCGACCCTTTTGGTCATTTGATGACAAAGGGGGAGAAATTTGAGTTAGTCTTCAAGCGGGTCTATCTTATATGGGCGTTTTTTTCTAAGTTGCAACTCTCGTTCTTTTGAAGACTTTGCTGGATCGAGTTGTAAACTTAAACTCTATGGTGACCTGATACTTTTGCTGTTTCTTCTGCATGCTTATTCCTCGTTAATGTTATTGCACGCATGCTGAATTACATCAGTCACCATATTTCATCATGCATTTCAAATTCTTCATATATTATGTCAAATGCGTGTATGAATTACAAGATATAGGGGGAGATCTCCATGATTCAACTCTTCAAGTGTGCATTGCTTCAAAAGCAAATTCCTCACTATGCACATCTTCAGGGGGAGTTCTTCTATATCTTGCAATCAAATTCCTCAATATCAGTATTTACACTTCATATGTTTATCCCCGTTGAAAACTTAACCTATATTGTCATCAATCACCAAAAAGGGGGAGATTGTAAGTGCATCTAGTGCCCCTTAGTGATTTTGGTGTATTGAAGACTTATAGGTTAAGGGACTAATGCGTTTGTGAGTGTACACAGATCTATAAGTCTATGAGGAGTTTGATATTTACAGAGAAAGTCGACCCCTAAAAATGAAGTTCTTCGACTGAAGACTTTGGATTTCTGAAGACTTTCTGAAGACTTTGAAAGTGAAGAAATTGGTGTGACCTTGAAGACTTGGTATTCATTTGAGGAATATGAAGCGTGAAGACTTTTGTTTTCGTAGTTTCATTTTCTCTTTCTTGAGTCATAGGAAACACCGTACTGTTAAAGGGGGTCGAGGAAATACTAAGGAAAAATTTCCATGTGATGCTCAACTCAAAATCCTACACCTACCAATCCCTTCGAGTGAAGCCATTGGAAATCTCATACAGTTCAGTCATATTCTTCAGTGACAGAGACGAAGTTCTTCTGGTCTCTGAGGAATTTGTTCTGACTGAGGAGTTAGGAATTCGCCAGTGCGGATTGCCTACACAGTGAGGAACATGATAGCCCTGAGGAATTTGAACCTCAAATTTCCGACCGTTGCTGTGCTATGCGCCAGCTGTCCCAAAATATCTACCCACCTAACGGTCATATCATTGAAGGGCATTTATGTCTTATCATGCGGGCTGCTCCCTAGGCTATAAATAGCCGCCCCCTACAACCACTAGCTGGTTGGCTGCTCCGAGAGAAACTGACACTTGTCATTTGAGAGCATCCCATCCTCCGAGGACTTTGAGCGAAAATCATCAAGTGAGGAAAAACCCCAAACCCAAACACCTACAAACCCAAAGTGATTGAGCATCACTGAAGAGATTGATCCTGCGTGGATCCGACGCTTGTTACCTTTGAAGACTGTGCTTCTTCCAGACGGTTAGGCGTCATGGTCTAGAGCATCCAAGAGGAAATTGTGGATCGCCGAGTGACCGAGTTTGTGAAGGTTTGGAAGTCACCTGAAGACTTACCACGAGTGATTGGACGAGGTCTGTGTGACCTTAGCTCAAGGAGAATACGGTGAGGACTGTGTGTCCGGACTGGTGTCCTCAGGTTTAAATACCTAGCCGCTCCAACCAGACGTACAACTGAGACAGCAGTTGGAACTGGTCTACCAAATCATTGTCTTCACCAAGCCAACTGGTTCTATTTCCTCAACTCTTTCATTTCCTCATTACTGTGTTGTGCATTGTTCATATCTGTGTTTGAAGACTTTGACTGAAGACTTTCTCAATTTCCTCAGTTCAATTTCTTCAGTCTGTTTGTCTTCATCCTGTGTTATCCTATGTTTACGCTTTCTGTACTCTGTGCTTGTTTTCATTTCATCATGATGACTATGCTTGTGTTCTGCTATGCATACTTTTGAGTACTTATTCCGCTACAAGTAGTTCTTCGCAAAGGAATTTCCTCACCCACAAATTCCTCAGTGAAGAATTCATAAAAATCACCTATTCACCCCCCCTCTAGTCAATATAACTCACTTTCATTAATCCACTGATATGAATCGATAGTTTCATCAAAACAAGCAAACTATGCATCAAAAATAGAATCTGTCTAAAACAGAACAGTCTGTAATAATCTGAACATTAACCATACTTATTGTACTTGAAAAATTCTGCCAAAATTAGGAAAAATAAAAACTTTGTATAGAAATACAGTGCAGAAAGAATCAGAACCGTTTGATGTTCCAGTAAAAAATTAAAAATCGCGGACTACAGCCAAAGTTTCTGTCCTGCACCGTACAAACCAACAAGCATTGTAAACATCCTAAAGGCAAACCTTGGCACATTATTTTTATAATACAATGGAATTGTACAAGGGGATAATTATTTTTGTTGAAAAGTTTCTGTAATCAAGATTCGCAAAGTTTCCGTGAGCATGAACAAAGTTCAAGGAGCTCTCCCACTTCAACAATGCTTGTCTTTCTCACTTTCACTTTCCTTTTTGAAAAGTTTTAGGTTCCCCTATTTTTTTTAAACTTATATAAAAGCACTCAACAGAAATAAATGACTCTATAAAACTTCCGGGTTGTCTCCCTGGCAGCGCTTTCTTTAAAGCAATTAAGCTAGGCATATAGTGCTCAAGTAGTGAATCCACCCGGATCCCAAGGTATATCAAAGCCAATTTTAATTAGCAATGATTTGGCATTTAGTAGTGAGCACAAAGCAACATATATCAAGTAATTACGAAGTCTAACTCTCTTGCTATGCATTGGCATGTCATAAAAGAACAATTCATGCACATCTAGTAAAGGCCAATGCATAGTATAAACAGTTTCTTGCAATTTTGTCATGTGGGAAACATAGAGAGGTGGAGATATAGTTCCTCTCTCATAATAATTGCAAGTAGGAGCAGCAAGCACATGCATATTATATCTATTAAAATCATCATGTGTAGTAGTAAGAGGCAACCCATCAATATAATCCTTAATAAGGGCGAACTTCTCCGATATAGTGTATTCGGGAGAATTCAAAAAGATAATAGGACTATCATGCGTGGGTGCAATAGCAACAATTTCATGTTTAACATAAGGAACTATAGCAAGTTCATCTCCATAAGCATAATTCATATTGGCATCTTGGCCACAAGCATAGTAGGCATCATCAAAAAGGGATATTTCAAAAGAATCAAAGGGATCATAACAGTCATCATAGCAATCATCCTTCGGTAAGCACGAAGGGGAATTAAACAATGTATGAGTTGAAGAGTTACTCTCATTAGAAGGTGGGCACGGGTGATCAATCCGCTCTTCCTCCTTTTGTTCTTCGCTCTCCTCCTCATCTTTTTCATCCAATGAGCTCACAGTTTCATCAACTTCTTCTTCCATAGATTCCTGCAAAATATTAGTCTCTTCTTGGACAGCGGAGACTTTCTCAATAAGTGCATTAATATCGGAATTGTATTCGTAATTCTCATAGCAATATTTGAGGATAGCTCAATTTTCAGGTCTATAAACAGCATCATCAAAATCTTGAAACTCTTTAAACATAGAATCAATTTCATAAGCACCCATAAAAGCAACAAATTCTTCTACTTGTTCCACATCATAGTAATCATATATACCATTAGCATAAGAAGCTAAGGTTTTATTATCATTAAATTTGCATGAAAAGGGAAGGTGTGGAGCCTTCATCCTAGAGCAACAAACATAATCATAATTCAAGCATACTTGCCGAGCATTCCACTTCAATATATAAATTTGATCCCATAATAGTTTTCCGTTTTGAGTCAAGCGATAATCCCTAAAGTATTCACGTTGATCCAACGTGTCTCCCATTACATAATTGAATGATGTTTTCTCAGGATTATCAAAGTGGTACATAATATTTTTCACATAATGATCATCGAGGGTTTTAGGAGGTTTCCCATCTCCATGAGTAGCAAGCACACCTAATTTTTTTGGTATTTCGTGTTCCATATCCATAACTAAAGATAAAGAACAACTAAGAACAGCAAATAAAAACTACTTAGTGATAAAGCAAACAAGCACACACGAGAATATTCACCCCACGCTATTGCTCCCCGGCAACGGCGCCAGAAAAAGGTCTTGATAACCCACAAGTATAGGGGATCAATTGTAGCCTCTTTCGATAAGTAAGAGTGCCGAACCCAACGAGGAGCTAATGGTAGAAAAAATATTCCCTAAAGTTCTATCGACCACCGATACAACTCTACGCATGCTTGACGTTTGCTTTACCTAGAACAAGTATGAAACTAGAAGTACTTTGTAGGTGTTGTTGGTGATGGGGAACGTAGCAGAAATTCAAAATTTTCTACGCATCACCAAGATCAATCTATGGAGTAATCTAGCAACGAGAGTAAGGGAAGTGCATCTACATACCCTTGGTAGATCGCTAAGCGGAAGCGTTGCAAGAACGCGGATGAAGGAGTCATACTCGTAGCGATTCAGATCGCGGTTGATTCCGATCTAAGCGCCGAACCACGACGCCTCCGCGTTCAACACACGTGCAGCCGGGTGACATGTCCCACGCCTTGATCCAGCAAGGAGAGAGGGAGAGGTTGGGGAAGACTCCGTCTAGCAGCAGCACGACGGCGTGGTGGTGATGGAGGAGCATGGCAATCCTGTAGGGCTTCGCCAAGCACCGCGGGAGAGGAGGAGGGAGAGGGGTAGCGCTGCGCCAAGAGAGAGGAAGTCTCGTGTCTTTGGCAGCCCCAAAACCCCCACTACATATAGGGGAGGGGGAGGGGCTGAGCCCCCATCTAGGGTTTCCCCCCCAAGGGGTGCGGCCAGCCCTAGATCCATCTAGGGGGGCGGCCAAGGGGGGAGAGAGGGGGGGCGCACCACTAGGTGGGCCTTAGGCCCATCTGAGCCTAGGGTTTCCCCTTTCCCCCCTTCCTGCGCCCTGGGCCCCTTGTGGGAGGCGCACCAGCCCACCTAGGGGCTGGTACCTTCCCACACTTGGCCCACGCAGCCCTCTGGGGCCGGTGGCCCCACCTGGTGGACCCCCGGGACCCTCCCGGTTGGTCCCGGTACGTTACCGATAGCACCCGAAACTTTTCCGGTGACCAAAACAGGACTTCCCATATATAAATCTTTACCTCCGGACCATTCCGGAACTCCTCGTGACGTCCGGGATCTCATCCGGGACTCCGAACAACATTCGGTAACCATGTATATCTATTCCCTATAACCCTAGCGTCATCGAACCTTAAGTGTGTAGACCCTACGGGTTTGGGAACCATGCAGACATGACCGAGACGTTCTCCGGTCAATAACCAACAGCGGGATCTGGATACCCATGTTGGCTCCCACATGTTCCATGATGATCTCATCAGATGAACCACGATGTCGGGGATTCAATCAATCCCGTATACAATTCCCTTTGTCAAACGGTATGTTACTTGCCTGAGATTCGATCGTCGGTATACCGATACCTTGTTCAATCTCGTTACCGGCAAGTCTCTTTACTCGTTCCGTAACACATCATCCCGTGATCAACTCCTTGGTCACATTGTGCATATTATGATGATGTCCTATCGAGTGGGCCCAGAGATAGCTCTCCGTTTACACGGAGTGACAAATCCCAGTCTCGATTCGTGCCAACCCAACAGACACTTTCGGAGATACCTGTAGTGCACCTTTATAGCCACCCAGTTACGTTGTGACATTTGGTACACCCAAAGCATTCCTACAGTATCCGGGAGTTGCACAATCTCATGGTCTAAGGAAATGATACTTGACATTAGAAAAGCTCTTAGCAAACGAACTAGACGATCTTGTGCTAGGCTTAGGATTGGGTCTTGTCCATCACATCATTCTCCTAATGATGTGATCCCGTTATCAACGGCATCCAATGTCCATGGTCAGGAAACCGTAACCATCTATTGATCAACGAGCTAGTCAACTAGAGGCTTACTAGGGACATGGTGTTGTCTATGTATCCACACATGTATCTGAGTTTCCTATCAATACAATTTTAGCATGGATAATAAACGATTATCATGAACAAGGAAATATAATAATAACCAATTTATTATTGCCTCTAGGGAATATTTCCAACAGTCTCCCACTTGCACTAGAGTCAATAATCTAGTTCACATCACCATGTGATTAACACCCAAGAGTTTACCAGAGTCAATAATCTAGTTCACATCACCATGTGATTGTAATGATTCCAACTCCCATGGGGTTTGTTCATATCTCACTTGTGAGAGAGGTTATTAGTCAACGGGTCTGAACCTTTCAGATCCGTGTGTGCTTTACGAATATCTATGTCATCTTGTAGATGCAACTACCACGCTTTACTTGGAGCTATTCCAAATAACTGCTCTACTATACGAATCCGGTTTACTACTCAGAGTCATCCGGATTAGTGTCAAAGTTCGCATCGACGTAACCCTTTACGACGAACTCCTTTTCACCTCCATAATCGAGAAAATTCCTTAGTCCACTAGATACTAAGGATAAGTTCGACCGCTGTCATGTGATCCATTCCCGGATCACTATTGTACCCCTTGACCAACTCATGGCAAGGCACACTTCATGTGCGGTACACAACATAGCATACTGTAGAGCCTACGTCTAAAGCATAGGGGACGACCTTCGTCCTTTCTCTCTCTTCTGCTCTGGTCAGGTCTTGAGTCTTACTCACACCTTGTAACACAGCCAAGAACTCCTTCTTTGCTGATCTATTTTGAACTCCTTCAAAAACTTGTCACGGTATGTATTCATTTGAAAGTACTATTAAGCGGTTTTTGATCTATCCTTATAGATCTTGATGCTCAATGTTCAAGTAGCTTAATCCAGGTTTTCCATTGAAAAACACTTTTCAAATAACCCTGTATGCTTTCCAGAAATTCTACAAAATTTCTGATCATCAATATGTTAACAACATATACTCATCAAAAATTCTATAGTGCTCCCACTCACTTCTTTGGAAATACAAGTTTCTCATAAACTTTGTATAAACCCAAAATCTTTGATCATTTCATCAAAGCGTACATTCCAACTCCGAGATGCTTACTCCAGTCCTTAGAAGGATTGCTGGAGCTTTGCATACTTGTTAGCATCTTTCAGGATTGACAAAAACCTTTTGGTTGTATCACATACAACCTTTCCTCAAGAAAATCGTCGAGGAAACAATGTTTTGACATCCTATCTGCAAGATTTCATAAATAATGCAGTAACTGCTAATACAATTCCAGCAGACTCTTAGCATCGCTACGAGTGAGAAAGTCTCATCGTAGTCAACTCCTTGAACTTGTCGGAAAACACCTTAACGACAAGCCGAGCTTTCTTAATGGTGACACTTACCATCATTGTCTGTCTTCCTTTTAAAATCCATCTGCACCCAACAGCCTTACGACCATCAAGTATTTCTTCCAAAGTCTATACTTTGCTTTATACATGGATCCTCTCTTGGATTTTATGGCCTCAAGCCATTCGTCGGAATCCGGGCCCACCATCGCTTCTCCATAGCTCGTAGGTTCATTGTTGTCTAGCAACATGACTTCCAAGATAGGATCACGTACCACTCTGAAGTAGTACGCATCCTCGTCGTCCTACAAGGTTTGGTAGTGACTTGATCCGAAGTTTCATGATCACTATCATAAGCTTCCACTTCAGTTGGTGTAGGTGCCACAGGAACAACTTCCTGTGCCCTGCTACACACTAGTTGAAGTGACGGTTCAATAACCTTATCAAGTCTCCACCATCCTCCCACTCAATTCTTTCGAGAGAAACTTCTCCTCGAGAAAGGACTCGTTTCTAGAAGCAATTACTTTTGCTTCCAGATCTGAAATAGGAGGTATACCCAACTGTTTTGGGTATTCTATGAAGATGCATTTATCTGCTTTGGGTTCGAGCTTATCAGCCTGAAACTTTTTCACATAAGCATCGCAGCCCCAAACTTTTAAGAAACGACAACTTATGTTTCTCTAAACGGTGTCGTCTCAACGGAATTGCGTGGTGCCCCTTTTATAGTGAATGCGGTTATCTCTAATGCCTAACCCATAAACGATAGTGGTAATTCGATAAGAGACATCATGGTATGCACCATATCCAATAGGGTGTAGTTATGATGTTCGGACACACCATCACACTGTGGTGTTCCAGGCGGTATTAATTGTGAAACACTTTCCACAATGTCTTAATTGTGTGCCAAAATCGTAACTCAGACATCTCTATGATCATATCATAGACATTTTATCTTCTAGTCACGACGATCTTCAACTTCACTCTGAAATTACTTGAACCTTTCAATAATTCAGACTTGTGTTTCATCAAGTAAATATTCTAAGCATCTACTCAAATCATCTGTGAAGTAAGAACATATCGATATCCACTGCGTGCCTCAGCACTCATTGGACTGTACACATCAAATGTATTACTTCCAACAAGTTGCTCTCTTGTTCCATCTTACTGAAAACGAGGCCTTTCAGTCATCTTGCCCATGTGGTATGATTTGCATGTCTCAAGTGATTCAAAATCAAGTGAGTCCAAACGATCCATCTGCATGGAGTTTCTTCACGCATATATACCAATAGACATGGTTCGCATGTCTCAATTCTTTCAAAAATGAGTGAGTCCAAAGATCCATCTACATGGAGCTCCTTCATGCGTTCTATACCAATATGACTCAAATGGCAGTGCCACAAGTATGTGGTACTATCATTACTATTTTATATCTTTTGGCACGAACATGTGTATCACTGCGATCGAGATTCATTTTAGGTGCAAGACCATTGAAGGTATTATTCAAATAAAGAGAGTAACCATTATTCTCCTTAAATGAATAACCGTATTGCGATAAACATAATCCAATCATGTTTATGCTCAACGCAAAACCCCAAATAACAATTATTTAGGTGTAACACCAATCTCGATGGTAGAGGGAGCATGCGATGCTTGATCACATCAACCTTGGAAACACTTCCAACACATATCGTCATCTCACCTTTAGCTAGTCTCCGTTTATTCCGCAGCTTTTATTTCGAGTTACTAACATTTAGCAACCGAACCGGTATCTAATACCGTGGTGCTGCTAGGAGTACTAGTAAAGTACACATTCATATAATGTATATCCAATATACTTCTGTCGACCTTGCCTGCCTTCTCATCTACCAAGTATCTAGGGTAGTTCTGCTTCAGTGACCGTTCCCCTCATTATAGAAGCACTTAGTCTCGGGTTTGGGTTCAACCTTGGGATTCTCCACTAGAGCAGCAAATGATTTGCTGTTTCATGAAGTATCCCTTTTGCCCTTGCCCTTCTTGAAACTAGTGGTTTTACTAACCATCAACAATTGATGCTCCTATTTGATTTCTACTTTCGCGGTGTCAAACATCGCGAATAGCTCAAGGATCATCATATCTATCCCTGATATGTTATAGTTCATCACGAAGCTCTAATAGCTTGGTGGCAGTGACTATGGAGAACCATCACTATCTCATCTGGAAGATTAACTCCCACTCGATTCAAGCGATTGTGGTACTCAGACAATCTGAGCACATGCTCAACGATTGAGCTTTTCTCCCTAGTTTGCAGGCTTAAGAAACTTGTCAGGGGTCTCATACCTCTTGACGTGGGCACTAGTCTGAAATCCCAATTTCAGTCTTCGGAAAATCTCATATGTTCTGCGACGTTTCAGAACCGCTTTGGTGCCACAATTCTAAACCGTTAGCATTACGCACTGAACTATCACGTAGTCATCAAAACGTGTATGTCAGATGTTTCGCAACATCTACACACGACGCTGAGGTTCAGCACACCGAGCGGTGCATTAAGGACATAAGCCTTCTATGCAGCAATAAGGACAATCCTCAGTTCACGGACCCAGTCCGCATAATTGCTACTATCAACTTCCAACTAAATTTTCTCTAGGAACATATCTTAAACAGTAGAACTAAAGCGTAAGCTATGACATAATTTGCAAAGACCTTTTGACTATGTTCATGATAATTAAGTTCATCTGATTATTTAATGAACTCCCACTCAGATAGACATCCCTCTAGTCATCTAAGTGATACATGATCCGAGTCAAACTAGGCCGTGTCCGATCATCACGTGAGACGGACTAGTCATCATCGGTGCACATCTCCATGTTGATCGTATCTACTATACGACTCATGTTCGACCTTTCGATCTCTTGTGTTCCGAGGCCATGTCTGTACATGCTAGGCTCGTCAAGTCAACCTAAGTGTTTCGCATGTGTTCCGAGGCCATGTCTGTACATGCTAGGCTCGTCAACACCTGTTGTATTCGAACGTTAGAATCTATCACACCCGATCATCACGTGGTGCTTCGAAACAACGAACCTTCGCAACGGTGCACAGTTAGGGGGAACACGTCTCTTGAAATTTTAGTGAGGGATCATCTTATTTATGCTACCGTCGTTCTAAGCAAATAAGATGTGAACATGAAAAACATCACATGCAAATCATAAAGTGACGTGATATGGCCAATATCATCCTGCGCCTTTGATCTCCATCTTCGAGGTGCGGCATGATCACCTTCGTCACCGGCATGACACCATGATCTCCATCATCATGATCTCCATCATTGTGTCTTCATGAAGTTGTCTCGCCAACTATTACTTCTACTACTATGGCTAACGGTTAGCAATAAAGTAAAGTAATTACATGGCGTTTTCATTGACACGCAGGTCATATAATAAATTAAGACAACTCCTATGGCTCCTGCCGGTTGTCATACTCATCGACATGCAAGTCGTGATTCCTATTACAAGAACATGATCAATCTCATACATCACATATATCATTCATCACATCCTTTTGGCCATATCACATCACATAGCATACCCTGCAAAAACAAGTTAGACGTCCTCTAATTGTTGTTGCATGTTTTACGTCGCTGCTATGGGTTTCTAGCAAGAACGTTTCTTACCTACGCAAAAACCACAACGTGATATGCCAATTTCTATTTACCCTTCATAAGGACCCTTTTCATCGAATCCGATCCGACTAAAGTGGGAGAGACAGACACCCGCTAGCCACCTTATGCAACTAGTGCATGTCAGTCGGTGGAACCTGTCACACGTAAGTGTACGTGTAAGGTCGGTCCGGGCCGCTTCATCCCACGATGCCGCCGAATCAAGATAAGACTAGTAACGACAAGTAAATTGACAAAATCGACGCCCACAACTACTTTGTGTTCTACTCGTGCATAGAAACTACGCATAGACCTAGCTCTGATACCACTGATGGGGAACGTAGCAGAAATTCAAAATTTTCTACACATCACCAAGATCAATCTATGGAGTAATCTAGCAACGAGAGTAAGGGGAGTGCATCTACATACACTTGTACCTCGCTAAGCGGAAGCGTTGCAAGAACGCGGATGAAGGAGTCGTACTCGTAGCGATTCAGATCGCGGTTGATTCCGATCTAAGCGCCGAACCACGGCGCCTCCGCGTTCAACACACGTGCAGCCCGGTGACGTCTCCCACGCCTTGATCCAGCAAGGAGAGCGGGAGAGGTTGGGGAAGACTCCGTCCAGCAGCAGCACGACGGCGTGGTGGTGATGGAGGAGCGTGGCAATCCTGCAGGGCTTCGCCAAGCACCGCGGGAGAGGAGGAGGGAGAGGGGTAGGGCTGCGCCAAGAGAGAGGAAGTCTCGTGTCTTTGGCAGCCCCAAAACCCCCACTATATATAGGGGAGCGTTGGGGAACGTAGTAATTTCAAAAAAATTCCTACGCACACGCAAGATCATGGTGATGCATAGCAACGAGAGGGGAGAGTGTTGTCCACGTACCCTCGTAGACCGACAGCGGAAGCGTTATCACAACGCGGTTGATGTAGTCGTACGTCTTCACGATCTGACCGATCAAGTACCGAACGTACGGCACCTCCGAGTTCTACACACGTTCAGCTCGATGACGTCCCTCGAACTCCGATCCAGCCGAGTGTTGAGGGAGAGTTTCGTCAGCACGACGGCGTGGTGACGATGATGATGTTCCA